>NC_142929.1:172553671-172606171 GCF_046866305.1 Octopus bimaculoides
CAGTAAGGACTGGCTCAACCTCGGCAGATTCCCGACTTAATTCTCTGTCAGTATATATGTTTCCACCATAAACGTCTATGGATGATTTAGCAAATCGCTAATGTGTATACAGCGAGTTAATATAGGCAGCAGTTTGTAATGTTTCATCAAAAACGAGAATTATAATTGTGACTACGGTGTTGAAAGCACATACATTGCTAGAAATAAGAGCTAAAATGGTCTAATGTTGTAGTCAAAGTACATAATTGCATACGCATATACTGACAGGGTCTATAATGGCCCGAAAACACCGATCGAGAATTCCCTATATTGACATCCCACTCACACACACACACATATACATATATATATATATGTGTGTGTGTGTGTGTGTGTGTGTGTGTGTGTCTGCGTGCGTGTCTGTGTGTGCGCGTGTATGTGTGTATGTATGTATGTATGTATGTATATGCAGCCGTACATTGTTAACCAGCTAGAGAAGATGTCCTCTTGGGGTTCAAAAATCGCAGTAAAGTCCGTTCGTATGGAACAGCCATGTTGAAGTGGCTACGAACATTACTTGCTGGTATAACTACCGCGATCATCTTTTAGAGAGATTTTAGAATAGCGTTTTCGCTTATTGCAAAATCAGTGGATGTGTGTCGCTTGAATTTATATAAATTGCGGGCAGAGGTGAGCTACTGCCATCTCTAGCAGACGAGACGTCCAGTACTGCAGAGATCACCATAAGCCAGACTGGTATGCAGGTCTCGCCGATAGAGAGTAGTAGGGGCTCGTTCCCCTGCTCGTAATATATCATATGCAGCTGTGCATCGTTAACCAGCTGGAGGAGATATCCTCTTGGGGTTAAAAAATTGCAGCAAATTCCGCTCGAACGGAACAGTCTTGTTAGAGTAGCTACGAAAATTACTTGCTAATGTCTCTGCTGTGATCATCTCTTAGAGAGATTTTAGAACTAGCTTTCTTAGCTTATCTAATCACTCACTCTGCCACTCCTCTCATTCCGTGAGGCTGTATAGTGACACACAGGGAAACCATTGCATGTACCCCACCGCGCACGCAAACACACACACATGTGTCTTTTGTTTTCTGTAAATTTGAATTGCATATATATATATATATATATATATATATATATTATAGGTCTGTTTGTGCGTAAATATATATGCTTGTATACGTCATGTATTTCAAACCAATATTTAATGTTGTTTATCTAGGAGCTGAAGCCCTTGGTTGAGAAATGGTAGAGAGGCCAGGATGCAGTTTTTCATTTTGCTAATCAATTTCTGTTGTGGAGTTGTCTGCATTTCCAGCAGAACTGGGACAAAACATGGCAGATGTGCGTGCAGCCGTGAGGCAGATCATCGAATCACCATCCGTGAGTTATCAGAGGATGTGCAGATTAATTACAGTTCAATTCAGTCTATTATAACTAAGGATTTGGGTATGAAACGCGGGGTCTGTCAAGTTTGTGCCAAAACTGCTTTCAGCTGACCATTAAGTCACTCGGCGTTCAGCTGCATAAGACCTCCTTGATTTTTCGAGAACGATGAAAGCTTTTTGGAAACTTTGCGTAGGCTTTTGAGCAAGCATCGCCAAGCTTTTGGCAAAATTTATTGCTGATTCTCTGCTCAAATTTCTCTGTTATGGTCAATGCGACCATCACACGCTACACCCCTTTCTTCTAAGCAGTGTTGTAAACTACGAAATAGAGCTACAACGTTAAAACGTAGTATGCATATACAGTAGAGGTCACGGTCAGTCTGTACCAAGCGGCTTCACTCTCCGTGCTTTAGCTTCGTTATTATAGAAACAGTCCGGATATTTATTGATCAGACCACGTATAAGACTTTTATCTAATTCCTTTATGTCGGTGAGAGATCACGTGTTTGTTTCTGTGTAAGCCCTTTCCTATGTGTGGGTTAGTGTTTCAATTTTTAAGCCTCTGTGTACGCCTATATAGGTTAATTGTGTGAGCAGCATATGAATGTGAAATAACAGAAAGCTTGAAGAAGTCATATTACAAACTATATGGTTTCTAATGTAGACGTCCAACTGCGTTTTTAGGGATTAACCAACTGTAAATAGGATGAAGAGACGATTTGATGTCAAATATCTAAATAATATTTACCAACGTGAAAAACCGGCAGGTCTGTTTTCCCTAACACTGGTGTCTCTTATGAATATAACATCAAAGTCTTATGAAATCCTTGGTAATCTGAAACCATGTCTTGCATTTCCACATATAATTTTCTACACATACACACTAAAAAACAACGACTGTGCACATGCTACCACGTGTACACACGTGCAAATTTGAGCGCACCTACAAATATATATACACACAAACCTATACACATGTTAAATATATGTATATACGTGTATGCATGTAAATGTATATTTATATCTGTATATATATATATGTGTTTGTGTGTATATATGTATATGTGTGTGAGTATGTATATATATGTACATGCATAGTCACATGCACACATTTATCTATATACATATATACACAGATGCACATGCTCACATAAATGCGCATGCATATTTGTGCATACATATATATGTAGATATTTTTATGTAATCTGTATACGTACTTATACACAAAGTCAAACGCGCATACATTTTTCGAGCGATTTCTCAAATTGCTACTTAGAAATATCATACAATTATATTTTAAACTAAATCTAGAAAATATTTTTAGAGAAATTATATTCGCTATATATCCTCCTGATATATAGACATATACTGCGTACGTGTGTGTGTGTGTGTGTGTGTGTGTGTGTGTGTGTGTGTGTGTGTGTGTGTGTGTGTGTGAGTGTGTGTGTGTGCTTGTGTCTGTGTGAGTGTGCTTGTGTTTGTGTGAGTGTGTGTGCTTGTGTGTGTGTTTGAATATGTGTGTGTTTGTGTTTGTGCATGTGTGCTTGTGTTTGTGTGTGGTGGGCTGTGTGTCTGTGCGCATGTTTCTTCAATTTCACACACAAGCAGTTAGATATCATATATTAAGAGTTACGTGTTGAAAAGCTCATGTATAAGCTATAGCCACACACACACACACACACACACACACACACACACACACACACACACACACACACATACACACACACACACACACATATATATATGTATATACTTACAATGTGAGTAAAAGTGTACGTACACCGTTATATGTATATATATAAATAAAAAAATGAAACAAGAACGCAACAGACTACAATAAAACATCCGGACATATAGATGATACGAAGACGGACAAGAAAAACAACAAAAAGACGGACAGGACAAAACAAGAACGGGCCATTCATGGCCTTCTCTCATCAGTCAATTTTCCAGATTATCCTTACAGTTTCGGCCGGTTATACTTGAGACTGTTCAAATCTGGCTGGCCCCAAAAATCTAAACCAATAGCATTAAATATTTTGGAAAAAAAGCAAGCGAAATGTGTACGACAACAAAGACAAAAAAAAAAACAACAGAAAACCCCCCAGTAAACGGAGAAAATGTTACTCAGTTGCAAATACAAGCAAGAACAAAATAACGACATGTGTCTTTCGTCTAATAGAAACGAATCAAGTTGAGCTGGCGTGTGTGGAGAGAAAGCCTTGAGGCAGGAACATAGATGAATATCGGAGAAGAAAGTCAGGAGACAGGAATAAGAGATGCTTCTTGTCTGTCGGTCGAGCCAAGAAAGAAAGATCATGCTTGGTCGAACACCAGTCACATGGAGGGAAAGAAGAGAGGTAGGGGGCAGAACGATTGAAGAATTAGGGGGAGGACGGGAGAGAGACGAAAAATCAAAGGGGCATAGAGAAGATACAAGGGAGATAAACGATGAAAAAATAGGTAGATTAGAGAGAAGGCCAAGAAATGTAAGAGAAAAGGAGCAAGGAGAACAAAGGAGGAAAGAAAGAAGAAAGTAGGAAGAAGAAAGAAAGAGGAAAGCTGAAAGTATGAGGGGGACTAAAAGAAGGAGTAAAAAAAGTCGTACAGAATTTAGATATATACTTATTTACAAGGTGACAAATGTATGCGTACGCCGCTATATGTATATAAAAATAAAAAATTGGAACAAGGACGACAGTAAAACAACAGACGACAATAAAACATCCGGACAGTTAGACGATACGATTACGGGGAGGAGAAACAATAAAAAGACGGACAAGACAAAACAATGACGTGCCATTCGTGGCCTTCTCGCATCAGTCAAGTTCCCAGATTATCGTCACATTTTCGGTCGGTTGCATTTGAAACTGTTCAAATGTGGCTGGCTCCAAGAATCTAAACTGAGAGTATTAAATATTTTGGGAGAAAGCAATATATATATATATATATATATATGAGACGGTTTGACTCTTATTTCTAGCAATGCTGGTACCACTTTGTACACTCTGTCACTTTAATGACGTCTATAAATTTACCTTGAGTTGTTAAATTGCTAATAAGCCACCCATATTAGGTGCAGGCCTGGGTGTGTATTAAGAAGCTTGCTTCCCAACCACATGGTTCCGGGTTCAGATCCAATGCGTGGCATCTTGGGCAAGTGACTTTTGAAGACTATGAAGATCGAACTTCTCTCAAAATAAAACGACTTATTTAATATTACTGTTGTGTGATGTCTTAAGTGAAATGAGAACGCTAGTCAACATGGATACCAAGTTCATTTAATTCTAGAGACGAATTCTTTAAGCCAGGTGCCATAGCTCTCTATGATATGTATCCATAACTACTTCTCCTGTACTGTGTAAGATAAATAAAAAAAAAAATCAAACAATGAATCAGAAGTTATCTAATAATTGTTCTAAAAATCTATAAATGCTAAGCCATTTGCCAAATTGTCTAACTAAAATCTCTCAGTTAAGAAGTTCTGCAAGGATTTTGGTTATACATCATTAAACCCACATAATATCACCCACATCACCAGTAACAGACAAACGAATAAAATCGGTGACACGCTCCTGTGAGCCATGAACTTATTGGCAAGAACATTGCATAATGAAATTTGCAGGAAGGATAATCCTTAGCTTAAAGATAAAAGAAGCTACAGCGATGTGAAGGGAATATTTGCACATAAAATGTAAGCTTAAAAGAATTGGAATAATGATCTGGGACAGAGAAAATAAATTATGCTCAGTAACAAGATTATGTTAACAAGATGTTAACATAATATTACAGATTATATGTACAATTACATAATCGCATACATATATAATTAGACATCTGAATACATTCAGAAGAGATTATGTGGATGGTGTTTTCTAAATTCCAAAGAAAAAAACTTGTTTTTGTTTTTGAAACAGACTCCTTTTCCATTAATGAGAAATTCGAAGTATAAAAGCGCGCGCACGCACACACACACACACATACATACGTTGACAATAGCTACTGAAATAGCCGAAACGGTTTGGCCAGTCTAAGGAATTCTCGGTTCGGTGTTCGGGGTGATTACAGCCCCTATCAGAATATATGTTTTGTGCTTTATCGCAGCATTATTGTTCAGCAATCCTAATAATCATCTCTGACAGGCTCGCATCTGGGCTACAAGCCCTGATCCTGAACTGCAGTAGCATACACGCATTTCCTGCGTATACAATCCATCTTCCAGTCCATCTCGACCATGCAGTTAATGTCAGAAATCATACGGCGTAAATGCATTCCCGCATTATAGCTTACTGACTAGAGACCTCAAACATTATTTATACTTACAAGGATATAACCAAAATGATTATATCTTAAATATCATGTATGTATTTATGCATTGGTATTTACGAATGGATTTACAGGTATGTACATGTATTTCTCGTTTATATACTATCGGTATATTTCTACTGATGAATGCAGAGCAATTCTTATTGCAGACCATGAAATCTTGAGATATAGAATTATCCGAAATTTTGTATATTTTCTTGCTCATTTCCTCGCATTCGACCTGTGGTTGAATATAGAGAACAAATTTTAGAGTGGATTGTAGGTATTTGACATTTACTTCTAGTGTAGGTGGTTGGTCTTTCCAGTAGCCCTTAATTATAATTATATTTTTATAATTATATACTTGAAAATTTAATTTTACCTATACGCTCGTTTTTATGCGCTAGGCCACTGATATAATCATTTTGATAATATCCGTATCTTATAAGTATAAATAATATACTGATAAGTATAAATAATATATATACTCAAATGAATAAAAACATACAATAGATCATTGTCAACTCATTACAGGTGTTTCTCACGTAACTTTTTAATAAAAGAATTACTCCATTACAAAAGACCGTCAAAGTCTGCATTGGTTGTCACATTTTACTGCTTTTCCTGCATCTATATTCCTTTTGTGCATCGGGTATTTGGTTGATATTTCCTGTTTCTGGATTGCATGTATGTATCTATGTATGTGTGTATGTATGTATGTATGTATGTATTGCGAAATAATATGTTATTACTCTCAGTGTGCAGACACATGTTATACCTTAATGTCTGGCATACAGCAATCCAAGCATGCAAGCTGTTTTGCTGAAATGACAAACTTGAAAGTGTTAAATATTTGGCCTGTTTCTTAACTACCTAAGCTGCCGAATTCTATTATTTCCTCCTTTGTGTCGGTTAGCAACAAACGGAAACAATGTGTTCGATAGTTTCGCTCACTGAAAAAAATTAACAAATGAAAAATGATGATATTACTGTATTTGTAACAAAACACTTTTTGCTCAATGGCGCACATTATATGGTGGGGTTGGTATTGTTAATCAACTTGTATTTAAAATCAATACTTATCAACAATGGATCCAAGAATTCTGCGTTTATCCATTATGCTAGAAGGACTTATCACTTATCACAGAGTATATTTTTTGTATCTTGTCTCCGTTTTTTGAATTACAACATACTTGCATATATACTTACGTAGTTATGTACGCACGGACGAATATATGCTCATAACCTACTCATATATATAATTGCGTCGGTGGGTTTTATATGTACGTATATGTACGTATATATATATATATATATATGTATGTGTGTGTGTGTGTATATATGTTAATGTTTCATTAAAATATATATATATATGCTCATATATATATATTGATATATACGTATACACACATACAAACACACAAATACAAACGCACAACTATACAAATAATGTATATATATATTTATATACATACATACACATACACACACATACACACACACATACACACATACACACACACACACACACACACACATATATATATATATATATATATATATATATATATATATATATATATATATATATATATATATGTGTGTGTGTGTGTGTGTGTGTGTGTATGCATACATATTCTTATACCTATACACACAGTCACAAATATAAATGCATATGGATTGCATGATTATTTCTATATATATCTAAATTTCTCGTGAAATACATATTACAGATAATCACATTTTGAATTGTTGATGATTTAAATCCAAACGTAACTTCCACAATTCTCCAGAATATATGAAGTGTGCTGAAAAGTTCCTGGCGTTGCGTAAAAGAGAATGCTGGAGGATCAAACAATTATGATTTTATTCAACATATTTGCTTCTTAGATTCACACAGTTATTGCCTTGCAACAGAACTCGGAAGCTTGGGCTTCCAGCCAGGCCTTTTGCGATATCCCTAAAGCCAGCAATTTTTCAGCACCATCTGGTAAATAAATATATTCAGCCCCCGAACCGTAGATTCAAATATTTTACTATCGTATAAGTACCTGATTAAGTAGTTTTCTACAAACTATCCGTTTTTAAGGGCACACACAATGATTGCTCACTCGATCACAATATGTTTTTTCCCCTTCTGAAATGGATGCATGATAAATTGAAGTGCCAGGCAGGCATTTTCATTTTTATCTTGAAAAATTCTGACAGTATCGGAATCAACAATCTGTACGGAGATGATGAACACAAACCTTAATTTTGACGATGGCTGTCGTTGTAACTAAACGCAAAAGATTGATCATAACTGATTCGGATTGATGATGGCAGTTGAAGCTAATCTAGCAAAGGTAATGTTTCTCAGCAATGTTTTCACACAACCTCGATGTCAAACAAGCCGTTCGAGAATTAAACATTAGCACACCGGATAAAAAGCCCATAATAGAACAAAAGAAAAAGAAAACGCTCCAAAGGAAGGAATTTCTTCATGATCACTCGACATACTAAAATGCAGCAAATCTTTTGGGGAAATGACATTAAACACTTAAGATGAATTCTGGGACAACAGTTCAATTCATCCTGAAAAAGACGTTATGGCATGATTTGGATAGAATTTAAATATAAGTCAGTTTTTATTTGGGATAACCTGGAGCTAAACAGCAATACCAGTCACGACAACCGTTCGAACCTCACTCCCAAATAACGTCATTGATATGTAAGAGTTAATGCTTTATTGAAGTGGACTGCTTGCATGCATCTCATATATTTTATCTCCATTTGCAAAGTACATCACAAAAGGAATTTCTACAGTGATTGTTGCATCGAGCAAAGTAGTGACAATGAAACACCAAAATGTGCACTGTTCTTACGAGTGATAGCACTAGAAATCTGCAATATATTCAATGGTATAGCTGATCCCCTTTATCTAATGTTGTTGTTGCCCCCGAAGTAGTATGTGTGATTGGAAAGCGGTGTAATGATCTTACCTTAATGGTGTCTTCCTCATCGTGAAGATCGTGGAAAGTGAGGTACTACACGTAAAAAAGAAAGAGAAATCATTCTTTTCTGAATATAATTCTTTCACTTATTCTGCAATGGTAAAATCTGTGTCCTATCCATGATGAGGAATTGAAATTGAATTAAAAGTTTGTTTGCCGCTCTAGTAACTGGCATCTCAACAACAAAGAAATCACTAATAGAGACAATTTTCAAATTTATGAATGATTCTTGTCTTGTCCCAAATCGTGCTTGGGCTTACAAAGAACAACAAAAGTATTTTGCAGTTACCGTTAGGCAAACTAGTGCTATTCATAATATTGGTTATAAATTTTGGCACAAGGTCAGCCGTTTTAGACGAGGGAGTAAGTTGATTATATCGACTCCAGTGTTCAGCTGGTGCTTATTTTATAGACCCCAAAACAATGGAAAGCAAAGACGACCTCGGCGAAATGCCGATCAACAATTTTCCGGTGTGCCAGTGATTCTGTCAGCTCGCCACCTCAGTGCTCTTCATAATGTTCATTTCAAATTTTGGCATAAGGCCAATAATTTCAGGAAGGGACTAAGTCAATTAAACCGACCTCAGTACTCAACTGCTACTTATTTTATTCACTGCAAAAGGATGAAAGGTAAAGTCGACCTCGGCGGAATTTGATTGCAATTATTCATGAAATCGCTCATTCACTGGTCTTTCATTCTCAGTCTCTCCAATATCAAATTAATTTGGTAGGTATTTGAGGACGTTGTTAATCATATATCAGCATACCACATCAAAATCCTCAAATGACCTCAGATGCAAGCTCCCGTCTCCAAAGGAGGGGTAAAACACTCATCGCATGAATAAAAAGTACTACGAAATTCTTTACAGGTACATGTGCGTGCGTCCACGCATGCAAAATACAAATTCACACAGGAGGTGGATTATATATATATATATATATATATATATAAACAGAGAGAGAGAGAGAGGGAGAAAGAGAGAGGGACGGGGAGAGGGAGAGAGAGAGAGGGAGAAAGAGAGAGGGACGGGGAGAGAAAGAGAGAGAGAGAGAGAGTTATTAGTAGAAGATTATCAATCCGGGTAAAATACATTATGAGCTCTGTTATTACACGAGGTTAACGATATTGTTTAGATTAGCAAAGAACTCCGCGTGCTCATCTATGGCCCTACATCCAGTTACAACGCATTATTAGTCTTATATATATATATATATGTATCTATATGCGAGTGTGTGCTCCAGTTTGTGCGTATGAGTAGGATCTGTGGTGCAGGGAGGAATATATATATATATATATATAAATTCATAAGAATGGTACAACAAGGTACCGATATTTGCTGGAGAATATATAAAAATGTATATATATGTCATATATATGATGTATACACATATATATACATATGCATATGTATATATACATATATAGATACATAAATATATACACGCATACATATATACTATGTACACACACATATGTATAATACACATATACGCTATTCTCCAGCAAATATCGGTACCTTGTTGTACCATTCTTATGAATTTATATATATATACCCTTTAGGGCTACTTTTTGCTGGAAATTGATACATTTGTATTAACACATTTGTATTGAAATATTTTTCATTATATATATATATATATATATATATATATATATATATAAAACACTCACGCAACACATACAGAACCACAAGTATGCCAATAACTATATTTATGGTTTATTTATATACACATGTATCTATATGTAAATGAGCACACACAGGATTCATACGCATGCTTATATAATTTCAATGTATGTATATGTCAATGCTTATATTGAAATGTGATACGTTGATATTCTTATTTTTATAAAAGCAACAAACTTTCACAGGAGAAGTGTCAAATCAAAATTTGATAACTCACTTAGACACATTTAAACATATACATGCATATGTATCTTCATACATACACGTATCTACAAGCACCCTATACATACTAATATATATATATATATATATATATATGTATAAGCTTGTATGTACGTATGTATGTGTATATATATATATATATATATATATATATATATATATATATATATATATATATATATATATATATACATATATATATATATATATATATGTATGAATATATTATATACATACGTTCATAAATATACATACATACATATATATGCATACATATATATGTATGTATATATATATATATATATATATATATATATATATATATATATATATATATATATATATATATATATATATATATATAAGAATAATTTTAGCATTGCTGATGTCTTCTCGAGAACATCCATTTTCTCTTTTGTGTGTGGAATATTAACTATGCGAGTATTTTCACAGAAGAAAAGATATCAGAACAAAAGTGAAATAATATCAAAAGCATCGTTCTTGATGTCAGAACTGATAGTGGAAGCTAGAATATTTCATATCATTCTAGAAATATATTGCAGTTTCTTTTGATATTAAAACTCGGCCTTATCTTTCTAGGTTTCACAAGGCAATAGCGTATAAACTTCAAACACTGTGTTGTTGTTGTGTAGAGGCTTGAGAGAATACATCATGCATACATACTACACACACATATACATATGTATATGTATGTATATATAAATATATATATATATATATATATATATATATATATATACATATATATGTATATATAAAAATGTATATATATGTCATATATATGATGTATACACATATATATACATATGCATATGTATATATACATATATAGATACATAAATATATACACGCATACATATATACTATGTACACACACATATGTATAATACACATATACACATTCATTAATATATGTCTACCTCTAAAGTATGTGTGTGGGTTTGTCTGATTGTCTACGTATGTGTGTCTATGGTGTGTATTGTTGCATCGATATGCGCTCCTGTTTTTCTGTTTATGGTTAATATTTAAAAAAAATATTTTTCTATAGGTCGCTATGTATATGGTAAGTTCATTTTTATTTCTATAACATGAAATTTGATGAAATTAAACATTGCGTATCACCAGTCATCCATACGTACACATATTCAAACACATAGAAAAATACTTATATCTATATCGATATAGGTGTTCGTCAAAATGCGATGATAAATGATATCTGAAGCAGGTAGCTACGATAGCACTCAATAAAATAATCAATTTCGAGCATTATTTTTTGAGGGAGATAGACAATTTTGTCATCTCTATACGACAAATACATATAGACGGACATGCTCTTTTTCCTACATACATACATACATACATACATACATACATACATGCATACATGCATACATATATGCATGCATACATACATACATGCATGCATGCATACATACATACATACATACATACATACATACAGGGCCCGCTGAAAGTACCGGAAACTTGGGCTGTCACCCGGGGCGCCATGTGTTAGGGGGCGCGAAGGAGGGCGTGACAAAGTCAAAGAAATTTTTACGACCGCCAGCTTGTACACGCCAAAGATCAGCCTGCCCGGGGCACCAGCAATCATAGGGCCAGCCCTCCATGTATACATACATACATACACACATACATACATACATACATACATACATACATACATACATACATACATACATACATAGAAGTGGGTATTCAACTCGTAACCACTTCTTATACGGAATAAACCCATGCAAATATTCTGAGTGTTCAAGAAATTATTACATGTAATTTTATTTTATTTTATTTCATTTTTAAAAAAAAAAGATTATGTGTGACACGGATTTCGGCACAATAGGCTGTAACACCAGTGATACATCAGAAGTTGACACAACCCGAAACCAACTGCAATTCAGGCTTTTCTATGCGAGTTTACCTGATCCGAGAAGTATCATAGAAAAGAATTAAAGTTGCGTTACATTTATATAAAGGAAGAAAAATACTGGAAAAGAAGGTCAACCAAAGTGTTCTGCATCGTATACAGCCGATACAAATGGATTAGTGTAAGTCACAAAGATGAAACGTCTAACATACACACGCGTGCGCGCATACACACATATACACAAAGAAGAATTTTTTTATCTTTTATCTTACTTGTTTCAGTCATTAGACTACGGCCATGCTGGAACACCTCCTTCAAGGGCGTTCGTCGAAAGAATCGTCCCTCACTAACTATTTTTTTTAAAGCATGATCTGTACTCTTTAGGTCTCTCATGCAGAACCGCTGCTAACGAAGAAGTAAACATTCCACACGGGTGGTTAAGCGGTGGTGGGAACACACACACACACACACACACACACACACACACACACACATATATATATATATAATATATATATATATGCATATACATATGTGGGTACAGGAGGACACCAACCGTTCAAACAACGTGAAATACGAAAACAACGAAAAATAAAATGGATAACAGGGCAATCTATTTCTCTCTTTCTCTATGTATCTATCTATCAATCTCTCTCTGTCTCTCTCTCTCTGTATATATATATATATATATATATATATATATATATATATTGAGAGAATAGATAGACGCATAAATATATACATGCATGATAGGAAGGAATTTATTTATTCGTTTACATTGTAAAATACATAATATATAACATTAAGGAGAAAGTTTACAAATTTATCCTTCATATATTGCGTCTTTTGTATTTGGTGCTGTGTGAATATATACACACTCACAAAAATACACTGATGCAACATGCTGATATGCATATTGATTATAAATTATAAAATATAGGAACTATGCAGTGAGTTTATGAATATATTTGCGTATGGAGGTCAGATAAAATGTGGTTTAATTAACGTGTATTTTTTTTGTTGCATTCATCATAGACCATTTGGTTACTTGAACTAAGTTGAAAGCGACTAGGGTCATCTTTCTTCAAAGATTCATCGGGCGATCTGCTGTTCATTTTTTTCATGTTACTGAAGTTGTGAAGAGGCTTACACATTGTGAATGAAAATAGCGTAAATTTACATAACTGTACTAGTCTGATTGCTGGATATCAATAATTATATTATTAAAACTGCGATAACATCATCCATTTGGATCGCAGTCCAAGTTATGGGTGAAGAAGACGAAGCTACACCGCATGAACTTTGGTATTATGATACAAATTGTTCTGCTTCTAACCTCAGACACAATTTATTTTAGTAGTAAGAGAGAGAAGCAACACCTCTGTGATATGTATCAGAAATGTGCGGGAAATTAGCTCCGATGAATATTTTTTATGGAGTTTATGATAATTTTGTATCTATGAGCAAGCATCCCAAGCAAATGCTTTCTAAATTGCCATTTAACGACGTCTCTTAGATAAAACAGTTTCTATCCGTTCGTCAGCGAATGCATTGTATGTGATATATCGACTGCTTATTTCATTACAATTTAATACATTACGAACCCATACATTATCCATCGGTTCATTGCATTGCGAAAGACATCAATAAATTCATCATAATACTGTTTTTTCTGCAGAATAAATGCATCGGCAATATTTTTTTTTTTTATTTAAGTATTTTATTCACTGCATATATATCGTATAACAAATACAAATAAATATAAAATATTCCTTCATGCGATTTGGAAAATTTATGAAATTTTGAAAATAGAACAATAAAGAATGAAGTAATGATCAGTTTATCACCGGTGCGAAAATTCCACAACACAAAAAGAAACATAAAGAAAGTGTAGCAAGAATTCAAGGAATCGTCTGTGAATATCAAAATCGTAAAATATTGGATTATTGCTATCTTTTCCTTTTCTTTTGAGAGAGTTTCTTCCTTTTTTGCAAAATTTGAAATAGCTAATTTTTGATTCCACTTTGGCGAATACATTTTGAAAAGGAATTTGGATTTACTGTCACATGTATATTGAAAATATTTTGTTGCTAAATTTCGGATCTTTTTTAAAACGGGGGCCACATTTTTCATTAACGAAACACTTTGAAACTTGGAACACTGGTAGAATGTGTCATATAAAACATCTTTTTCTCTTAGTATTCTTAAAAAAAAAAAGAAATCCATAAATTATTCCATGTTAAAGTTGTCGTATTTCTGTAATTTCAACCAATCACTGACGTCCATTCAGCCGATATACATTAAGTGCCGACTACATAAACAAACGATTCTGAAACAAGTAACCCTAACCCTAACCCTAACTCTAACCCTAACCCTAACCCTAGGGTTAGGGTTAGGGTTAAAGCAAATTTAAAATGAAAAAAGCAAATAAAACGAAGAATCGTTTGTTTATGTAGTCGGCGCTTAATGTATATCGGTTGAATGGACGTCAGTGATTGGTTGAAATTATCGAAATAAGACAATTTTTTACATGAAATAAATTCGAATACAAAAATATTTTTCTGTTCTATAACACAAAATAGATAAGTATACGAAGTTTGAAAGTCTTTCGGTACAAAAAACACTACGTAAAACATTAATGAAAAATGTGGCCCCCGTTTTAAAAAAGATCCTAAATTTCTGTTTTTTATTCATTTTTAATGAAAAGCAATGTATTTACACAATTACTGAAAATAGATAATTTACTCTACGAATAAAAAGTATGACGACAAATTTGCCAACGATATACTTAGTATGGCGATAAATTAAGCTGTGGAATGTTTGGGTCATGATATAATTACCTTATAACGAACTACTAACTGTCTGTCGAAATTGGGTGGCAAGCGGTATAGTTACTACCATGTAATTCCTTCGATGAATTTAATGTGATGAATTTACTGGACAGTTTAGTGTTACAAATATCGAGATATTATGAAAAGTATATTTGAAATGCTATTGATGAACGATAGGAGGAAAATAACAACAGATAACGTGACAGCTAGAATTACAATTCTGTTTAATAATAAGTAGTAAACATCTACTGAGTGCTGATATGTAACAAAAAAAGAGAAAAGTACTTGTACCGTACTACCGACACGATAGACTTCGTAATAATAATAACTACAACAATGATAATAGTAACATTAACAACAACAACAATAATAATAACATTTTGCAGAAGAATTTGTAGTGGGGTAGTTTTAGCTTAATCAGTCAATGCAACCTGACGCGTAATCACGGGGATGTGAGTTCGAGTCCATAGCGAGCCACCTACACTTTTTTCTGCAAAATAGGGGTAGTTTATACTGTTCAGGCTATATTATTAGCATTATTCTGTGATTGAGAATTTAAAATCACTCTTTAACTTTCTAAGACGCTTCGAAAAGCAAACTTCGTTTGTTTATTTACGTTTGTCGTAATTTGAATTTATTAATAATAATAATAATAATAATTCTGAGTAAATATATATTTGTTATGAGTATAGTTTTATTACATATTCCTAACTCTCATTCAGACATATCGTTCTTTGATTCTTGTTTATTTAGATTGATCCAAAGGTATGAGGGAATGCACATTTGAGGACATTTGGCCGTACTTGATAGTAGTCTTGCCTACATGTATGGGCTGATATTTAAATGCAGAGTAATAGATATTGTGTATGTATGTGTATGTTCAGAGTTTAGATTTTGTCATTGAGTGCATGATTATGAGTGAATGTGTGTGTGTACATCTTGTTTGTTAAATTACGTGCCTATTAGCTTGTATGTCCTACACAGGCTAAGTTTATGTGTAGTTTTATATGTTCGTGTGTACCAGCTTTTATGTATGCATGCATGTATGTATTTATGTATGTATCTATCTATCTCGCGTATATATATGTATATATATATATATTTATATACATACATACTATTGGTTAGAGTATGTGGCTCCGTGTCACGCTGAATATCTGAAAACTACGATAAGGTCACACGTGTCTGCAGAGTGCTCAGCCACTTGCACGTTAATTTCAGGAGCCGGCTGTTCCGTTGATCGTCAGCTGGAACCCTCGTCATTGTAACCGACAGAGCTGCAATCATATATATATATATATATATATATATATATATATACACACACTCCACACAACTAAACAGAGGCGCACATTTCTCACACAGATAAACTAACTCATCAATCTTGTATGTTTGTCTCCGTGTAAATGCGTATGTATGAGCGGGTGGTTTTATATGCGTATCTTGTATTGCGTGTCAGCGTACCTTTATATGCATGTGTGTGTCCTTTGTATGTATACGCATGTATGATTTATATGTGCATGATTATTCTTATTTCTATTTACAGTTGTATGTATTCTGATTGATGTACAGATTCGTAGGTTGGTTTTGATTTTATGATTACCTAGTGTTTATGGACTCTTTCGATACGTTCTTTGTCAAAACTTGATTTGGACATGATAAATTTTCTGTCATTGTGATTATGTGTATTCAAATGTGTGTATGTGTGTGTGTGTGTGTGTGTGTGCGTGCGTGCGTGTATATGTGTGTGTATTATATTTACGCCAGTCTTGCGAATGAAATGTTATGGAATGTGACTGCATAGAATCTTCTCGAAGTGTGGTTTTCTTTTGTTTGCATGGCTAAACTACGTCACTGAAAATGTTAAATACAATCTCCGACGATTACATTAAATATATAAGGTTCTCGAGAATCCTCAGTCAATTATGTTATATTCCAATTGGCAAACAATGTAACGAAATAGTGAGCGTCAGCGCACTTCTAAGATAACCTAAAATTAGTAAACGAAATTCTAAAACTTTATTATAAGCTCTGCTTGATCGGAATTGACTGCAAGTGCATAATACCAATAAAGCGAACAATTTCATCTCTACAAACACCATCACGTTAGTAATAGCAACTACTATTACACCCTCGTCAAAAACATTAATGCAAAGATGATAAATTCTAGCTCAAATAACAAAACATACAGCAGTCACAATAATCACTAGAACAATGTTATGACAGTTAATACATTCACTACAAAGTGACCGTCAGGCTGAACATATAAAAATGGTGGCACTTACTAAATGACAATGGCTGCTACATCATTCATTGTGATCATAATCACATTCCCCACAACCGGTACACACACTATATACAAATACCACATTAAAGCTGACCCATTACCTATCGGCGATCAATCAGATACTAAATGTCATTCAATCTCAGAAAATGCAAAGGAGGTTATAAGATCAAAAATGGATTTAAATGGTGAAGCGAGGAGAAGGAATGTCGCGGAATACGATTTAACATATTTAGGTCGTGCTACGTCAACAATATGATGTGGTACATATATATAAAGTGTACGTATTTATGTTAATCTAAATGTGTTTACTAGTGTCTATTTGTATTTGTACATGCGTCTATATGTTACTGAAATTTTAATATTATAACATGAAGAAACACAAAAAATACTGTGATCGCAACTATGATTCAGATGCTGATGACTTGTAATGTCGAATGGGTAAAATGATTGTAAACTGGGATATTGTTCGTCTTGTTGTTGTAAGAAGTGATATTTGAAGTTGATGATTATTACAATGACAGTACGGATGGTTTGTGTGTGTGCGCGCATCTATGTGTATGTCTGAACGCGCGTGTATGTATGTATGTATGTATGTATGTATGCATGTTCAGTGGAAGTAAGCCCCTAAACCTCTACAACTAAGGTTCACACAAAAATGCCGTTTATTCAGACTTCAGACGTACTTAGAGAGATGGCAGGCGAATTGGCGCAATCCCTAGAGTGTCGGACGTAATACTCTGCAGTAGCTTCTCCGGTATTTTCCGTTCTGATTGTAAATCCCGACGCTGTCTTTACTTTCCTCCTTTTGAGGTTGATAGATAAACCACTATTTTGAGATAGTGAAGGGGCAGAACCAACAGGTAGTCAAATGAGATGTCAGGTGTTTGCTTATTGCAGATCTTTTCATTCCTAGTTCAGATTTAGACGTTACTATACAGCTTTGGTCTTCCGTTTTCAATACTGCCACAGGTTTAGTTACTTTCAGTGGAGTCTGACCTGTTGTAGATATTCGGGCGAGGTTTCAGGATAATCACGCCCTCCCTACTGTAAGTCTCAGAGACGATGTAAAAGGTCATATGCACTACCCTTCATTCCTGACTAAAGAGAGTGAAAATCGGAACTTTCTTTAGATCTTCAAATTATATTTAGCATCAGAATGGTAGTCGCATTTATATTCCGGAATGTATGAATTGAACATCTCTCAATATCAGAAAAATTTAAAAGACAGCAACTTAATTTCTAGAATTTTATGTTAGAAATAGTTCCCCGCATTAATTATGAAGAGTTAGTTATCCTATCATGCAATTATATACACCTTGGTGTTAATAAAGGCTACAAAGCGTTGACCGCTTTCCTTGTGGCATTTCATTTGAAAGTGTACAAACCATTTAAAACGTTCCTTCGTTCTTTAAACATACGAAGGATTCGGAGGGATTAAAGTAGGAATGTCTTATAAAATGCGTCTTCTTGATCTCGGCTTCCCTGAAGCTGAACAATAAATAGAATTTGATATTTTTCCATCTCACTTCGTTTTAATTCATTTTTAATCATATCTACATATTCGCATATATCCTGTCACTTGTACAAATTCCTCCAACATATGCACATACATATACATACACGTAAACACATTCATAAAACACGCACACATACCAATATATAACAATATCTATATGTAGGTATATATACATGAGCGAACTCGCGCGCGCTTGTGTGTATGTGTGTGTTTTTCCATATATGTGAGTATATATATAAATATATCACAGAGGCCGGGATCCGAAAGTGCAGAAATCAAATCATGGTGGATTTCTAGTATCTAAAATTCATAACGACTAAATTCGCAGCAACCGAAAATTTGAATATCATTTTCAGTTCGGCAAAGTTTTTCAAACAAGTGCCCAGCCCAGTCTTACTAAATCTGGTAGACCAAACTGTGGTATGTGTCTGTACATATCTGAAGGCTTGGATTAAAAATTTGAGGAGGGACAAGTCTTTAAAATAAAAGAATATTTCACTTCCAACTCTCCAAGTTTAATTTAAGACATAACATGTTGTGGATGGTTGCAAAATTACATCAGTTAGACGGGTCTACGACTTCGCAGAAGATTGACAGTGCACAATAAATAGGAATAAAGAAAAGAAAAGTAAGAAGGAAATTCTCTTTAAGCGGACATACAGCAACATGTGCCGGAGTAGAACAACTAGATTTTAATATATTTCTATCTTACGAATGCTCGAACTCTACAAGAAGAAATAACGAAATACAATTTATAAAATATAAGCCTTCTTTGAATGGTTGACAAAACAATTTCCTTGAATTAAGGGCAAGTTGGATACACTGCATATACACATAATGTTTGGATATGTATAAATTTTGATCGTCAAAAAATAAATAAATAAAAAAAAAACAAAAACTTCGTGACGTTACAAAAAGAAAATACTTCACAATTGGAATTTTTGAACTGGAGTTATGTTCAAAGTACCTTCTTTGCTTATGTTATGTTGAATATAAGAAATATCCTAGTAAATTTTGAAATTCAAAGGGAATTGATAAGTGGGGTATAAAGGGTCTGTCATCAATTTGGGATATTGTGGATCATCCAAGATGTAGCACATAGGCTTAAGGTAGTCCTCCATGCCATAGAAATATATGGTAGTGTCTGAAAGTGTTTTTGCAGCATTTTCTGATCTAATTATTGATGTTTACCAAGAATCAACAAGAGGTAAGCTGATTGCATTGTTATTCCAAGAGGAAAAGACAAGTAAAAAATAACCATTCAGCTCACCATAGTAATGAGTTTCAAAGTCAAAGTCAAAGAGTGAAAAGGAAGGCGAGTCACTTACTTGAAATGGCAGAAAACAGGTAATGCAGAGTCTCAAAATAGTGATGATGACCATGAGAACGCAGATAATTCGGAGGAAATGACTCTGAGTTCTCCATCTGCGAGAGATTCTGGAGAAGATGCAAAGGCAGGAAAAAATGAATTTTGATTGAAGCGTGACCTTTGTGTTGATTAACAGATGTCAACCAAGAATTGCACTGTGAGAAGTATACAGCTTAATCTAGACTTCGAGTGTCGAATGGGAGACTTTATCGTGATTGACCTTCAAAGGGTCTATCGTTCTATAAACATGGTTGTTTTTATTTTTATTATTTTGTGAAGTTTATTTAACTTCGGACGTCTCGCATTTGTTTCTGTATTGATTGTTTTCAACATTAGCCCAAATGCTGTTCCGCTGTACCGGTCACTCTTTACAACATCTGTCTGTGTTCAGATTGTCCTTACACAGGGGATAATCGAACTCCCGTCTTCGTCATGAGCTAGGATTAATCTTCTCTCTTCGCTCCTTTGCACCACATGGGCTCAAATCTCCTCCCCTCTTCATCTAACCCTCCTCTCTCCTCTCTTCCTCTCACACCTACTTCTTCCCATCCACTTCTCCTCTCTTGCTCTGGCACCTACTTCCTCTCTTCACTCCTACCCGCCTTCTCCCTTCCACCCTCTCCCTTCATCGTCACCCCCATGTTACCCCCTCACCCTTACACATTCCAACCCACCATCACATACATCTCATCCCACCCCACGCCATTGCTTAGACCCTACCCTTGCTTCCCCAATAGTGGCTCCCCCACACCCCCACACCCCCACACCACACCACCATACCACACACCACTACACCACACACCACCATACCACATCACACAACGCCACACACACTAGCACTGACGTCTTCCGAGCACCCACACCAGCGCACACACTAGCACTGACCACTTCCCAGCGCCAACATCATCATCCACACACCTACACATGCACACACGCACAAGTGATGGTCATCAGCACCCCTCCACACACACATACACGCGTTCACATACACACGCACGCGCACGTGCACCTTCGTTTTGGGATCACCACTACTTTCTTATCTCCCCGCGTTTTCGTAGCTCTCCTGTGTGACTCCTCTGTCCGGCGTTCGCTATGATAGATCACTAGCCACTAAACCTTTTTCTATTTTCTCTCCCTGTTTATTTCTGTTTTCCTTTCTGTTGAAGAGCGTAGGCTCGAAACGTAAAAGTCTTCCTCACTTCCCAAGCGTTAAACTAATACATCTGCTTGTTGTTTACACACCCATCTTCGTATTTTGTTTGTTTTTTGTAAATTCTCACTCTCCCTCACTCTCTCTCTCACTCACTCACTCTCTCCCCTTCTCTCTCTCTCTGTATATATATTTATATCTGCATCAAACGTTGTCTGATATACACAAATGCTTTAAATTATTTTTTGCAATGCCAATACATTACAAGTCATACAAAATTGTACATGTTGATGGTCTGTATCTTGGCCTTGTGTTTTACTATTTCGGAGCTGGAATATGTTTATCAGAGAATCTTCGAAGAAGTTGAGTTGCTCGATGACAATGTAAAAGTACAAGCCATCAACCTGTCTTAATTTTTATGCATTTTCTTAGTTTTATGAAACATATCACCCACACAAACATACATGCCTATATGCCCCATCGCACATGTATACATACATGGGTACTCAGATACTACACACGCATGTACAATCATGCGCTGATGTAGTGTGCAATTGAATGCTATGAGTTCCTTTCTATGTAAATAATTGAATGCTAGCAAGGAGCGTTGTAGTGTCATTACAACTTGTTAGATATTTGAGAAGTCCTGCAATCAACAAGATGGTGAGAGATTTGATGCATTGATAACTTAGTTTTATATAACTCAGAATTTTAGTAGGTGCTGGCATAAAACAATTAACGAAATCCATTTTGCCTCAATATCTTAATCTATATTAGTGGAATCTAATATAAACCCAAAACACAAAAGCAATACAATGAATGAAGTTCCATCACTTCTTTGTTCATCTCGAATCGTTTCACTGGGAGAATATTGACACTCTTTGGCAAAAAAAAAAAAAAATTCTTTACTCTATAATAGACGTGCCATGGCTTTAAGTCTACTCAAAAACCAACCAGGGATTCTTATTACTTGTAAATTTCTGCAGCATTTTCCCTCAGTCTAATAAAGCTTGTTATATTTATAATAGAAATTTATAATTAGTTTTTACGATATAGCACATTCTTCGTGGCTTGTAAGATATTTCTTCAAGCATTTATGTCAGGATGTGTAGAATATATCGCTTTCATAGTGTCTATTGTAACCATAGTGGATAATACGTTGGCATTGTTCTAAGACTGAAAAATGCATTTGTTATACTGAGCTTAGTCCTGTATTTCTGGGTTTTGTGTATGTATTTCGATTTCTTTAACTGTATAATATTCTAATATATCTCTATATGTCTTTAACATAGACTTATGAATTTGTTGCTGTAGTTTCACTGAATTAAGTCTATAAAGATGGTGTCATGTGCAGAATTTATCAAACAAATCTAGTTTCATTACTAGTTTTGATCATCTCATCTTGATACTTGGGTTTGATGTACCATCATCTTTGACTGAAAAGAAAGTGGCTTTTGATTCTATATGATGGGAAGTGATATTTTACCAGACGTTGTAGTTAATACAGTACAAAGTTTACCTGATACCTTCACAATATATATAAAAGGAATTTGAATAAAATTGACTGGCATAGAAAACAAAAATTTAGAATGCATTTGTATTTCAGTTATCAGTGATTATTTGATTATTTGGTGAGTTTCAAATATGTCACAAGTTGTGATGAAATTTCAATGCACCCTACTGACGTACAAGAATACACATGGAAGTGAATTCTTAGCATTCAGTTATACAGATGTAATGCATGAGTTTTTATTCTTACCTAATGCCACATCAATACAGACATTCATACGTTCCTACTGTCGCAAGAAAACCTTATTTTCGATAGACTCGCTCATAATTAAACAATAGCATAAAAAATATTGGTCTTTGGTGTGATTGTCCTAAAACAAGATAAAGTCATTTGTGTGTGCATTTTAAATTATCCGATTTGATCGTAGTAATATGCCAAAGCTTACAGCACATAGGTTGCTACTAGATACTCACTATAATACTTGAAAATAGCTTAAAATAATCTGGCTATCTTTTGCAAAGAAATTGGTTAAAGCAGAAATTTACAAATGTAGCAGTCCTAACAAGCTTAGTAAAATATTTGCCGCTACTAAGTTTTGTGAATGTCTTCACCGAATCCAAAAATAAACCTTGATGGTGTGCACAAGTTATGGAACATTCAAGGAGAGAGTGGGATAAATATTTTAGTAATGGAATCAAATATTAATGTAATCACGACGAACAAATAAAAATGATTTCACAAAGCCCTACTTGCATGCGGTTTTGAATAGTGACTGTTTGGAATAGATTATTTGAAAAGAAAAAAGATATTATACTTTCACAGAAAATAAACTCTTATCTAAAGAATATGTGATGGAAATCGAAAGCACGGAGGGCATAATTAGGTTATCTGAAAGATTTAATGGATATAGTCTTCAATTAGTCGTTGCGGATGAAATTAGCAACATTTCAGTCCGTAAAAATACGGATTTTACAAAACAACTTACCTGTATCTTACACTACCAGTCACAAAGCAATGATTACTGTAATGCTACAGCCTTTAAAATGCAATATAGTATGCCTACTTCTACAGTGACTACAACAATGTGCATTGTTACTGAAGATATAACTTTCATCTATCAGAGAATATTGGATAGATCTAGGTATGAATGACACATGAGAAAATGTGTCTGATGAAATAAAGAAAAATACTTCTTTTCATTATGTAACAATATTCAGAAGGTCATGAGTAAAGAAGATTTCCGATTTCAAGAGCGTGGAATGATTAGCAGAATATTGTGCAGTGTAATGCAGGCCATTAAAAGAGGTTACATAAATGTCAAGACATTTTACAATGAAAGACAAAAATTATGAACAGTTATTTGATTGATTTTGAAAAAGGTGTCAAGAATCAGATTATTGCCAGATTCTACAAAACTCTGTTTTTGATGCATTTGTAAATGATGTATTAGCTGAATTAAAAGAAATGAAGAGTAGTATTTCTCAGCAGAACTGTAATATATTACTTAGAGATTTCAAGTATGCTTAGGTCAATTTTGGAAAGTCTGAGATATCTGAGTAAATTAATGAATGTAGGTCTGGGATAAAATAAAATAATTATTTTCATTTTTTAGAATCAAAGTTTATAACGATTTTTTTAATATAAAGTTAAGGCCACTCACTTTGAGGAAGGGCTACAATTCGATTAGATCAACCCAAACCCAAGAAAATTCTAAAGACAAAGTTGAATCTGGAAGGATTTGAATTCAAAATATAAAGGGATAGGAACTAGATACAAATTATCGTTTTCTCTTCCTATTACTCAATATAAAAAAGCAAAAAATATTGCTGCTCTTCAATTTGTTGCATAAGAGTTTAATTATCGAAAATATTTTGTTGAATATGTAAATTGGAAAA
The DNA here is from genome assembly GCF_046866305.1 of Octopus bimaculoides. Classification (NCBI taxonomy): domain Eukaryota; kingdom Metazoa; phylum Mollusca; class Cephalopoda; order Octopoda; family Octopodidae; genus Octopus; species Octopus bimaculoides. The sequence goes on from NC_142929.1 coordinate 172,578,721, forward strand.
GAAATATATGTATCGATAAGCACTCTCCACTATTTTTTCAACTGAAGCAGAAATGATTCAAAATAACCAATTCTTACTAGATGAAAGTACAAAATATAAGGTACGTCACAACAAGAGATCCTGTACGCGATTGCTACATGTGCTACAAATAGCAGCCAGAGTATCTTTTTATAAAATCTTATCGCCTTAAATAAGGAAACGACAGTGTTTCTAATTAAAAACAGACTTTAGAGATGCCTGGGATGCGCTTGATCATAGGATTAATCATTTAGGCCTGAAATTGGTCTCTGAAGAACATAACAAATATGTAGTCCAAATGTAAATTAGTTTCTATGTTTCGTTGAGCAGTCAATACTAATACCTTGAGAGATTACAGGTTAACACTTTTCACTTAGATTTCTATACATGTAACAAAGCTAAATTATCTGAGAATCAAAGAGGAACATGGTTCAATTATTCTCTCTGAGTAAAACGAAATAGATCGATGGTAAGATCGAAAAAACCTGTCAGAATCATAATGAAGGTAAAGTATGAAAGATAAATTTGATGAAATTAATGTCAAAATAATCTTTATTCAAATTGCAATTCTGATGGTGTTTGAGGTGTATAAGTATTTCATTGTTGACCAAAATACGCACAAACGAATATAGTTTTGAAAATTTATTTAGATATATAAAGTATGTTGAAATTTTCGATAATCCATGAATACGTTTCATGTAGATTTGTGTAAAATATTCCCATTGCTAACAAGAAAAATTACTTCTGCTTTTTTATTTTAAAGGGTTTTTAATTATTTTCATGGGGCCTGAGTTGTCATTCATGTATGCTTTTCCCATTTATTTTATACATTTTTCATCTCCTTGTTTTCTATGGATAATTTTCTTCCATATTTCAAAATTGAAATACACATATTTACATTCAGCTCATAATCTTTCAGAATTTCATGAAGTAGATTGTTATTCATAAACCTATGATCTTAAGCTTAAGTAAATATCAAAATAAGAAAATTGACAGCTCTGATGAAGATAAATATTCTATTGTCTATGCAACTATATTCGTTATGGCAAATTTTTTTATCTTGCCTATTCGCACCTATATTTTGTCATTTTCAACGTATTTCCCACTCTTAGAATTGTTTATTAATCACTTTACACTTATGTCTTAATTATCATCGAGGTTTGTGTTTTTTGTTATGACTTCACTTCCAATTTGTCGTCAATGACATTCTTCTATTACTTGTGGCTTATATTGGTCATTTTGTTTTATGTATGTTGGTGCTACTGATGTTAAATTACATTACTATGTACTTTATAAGTTATTTATTTTATTTATACACGTTTTAAAAAAACCCCCAAAAACCCATCATTTATTATCGTTGTTGTCATTTGGAGATTACATTAGATTATGATTAGTTTGATATTTCTGTTTTTGCTATTATTTACTTTGCCGTAGTGGTTGTTAATTAATTTAATAACAAAACACCTTCTACTTCATAAAAAGAATAAAAAGAAAACCTACAGCGATTACAAAGGCTTCAGCGTTAATAGAGCAACAATATCAGTAGCAGCAACTTCAGTAATTAAGGCTATAACAACAAGAGCAAAAAATAAAAACAAGAAGTACAACGGTAAAAACAACAGCTACAACCACACTATTATTCATCTGACGTTAGCAATTCAATTTGAGGAACATTAGAATAATTCCCATGGTTTCATACTACTGCAATAGTCACCTCTGATTCCTCTACATAGAAATCGGTATTAACAACGATCCTTGCATGAAAGGATTAATTAATTCGCCAAAGAAAATTGAATAAATTTTTCAAGAAAATTTAATTTTTTCTCCTCGTGCTTTCTTTATTGTTTTGTTTACTTTTCTCTATGCAAAGACCCTAATTTCAATGTAATATCGTGCAATAAGTTACATGAACCCAACGTGTGTCTCGATTTCTTCTCGTAATTGACAGTAAAGCTATTATCACTCAAAGACTACGTGTTCATTTCAGGAAGAGGACGTAGTTTTTTGATATTCTACAATCTCATGCAAGCATTGCATTGTACATGTGTGCATATAAGAATTTATTACAGCTTTAGGATTCCGTCGTTCAAACAATGATGATATGGCTGGTTTACTGGCAGGGAGAAGGAGAGAAACACGAAGAGAAAGAAAACAAGAAATAGAGAGAGTATGAACATGTGAGAATAGGATGGAAACACAGAAAGAGAAAAAAGAGAAAGGAAAGAAAAAGTGATAAAGAGAGGCAAGGAAATTGAATTGTTTTACAGACGCACTAAATTTTGCCACGTAGAAGAAAAGTTAAGATGCTAAACTATTAATGCTATTAAACGATTATGAAACAGATATCTTAAATATTTCGAAGATGCACTACTACTACTACTACTACTACTACTACTACTACTACTACTACTACTACTACTACTACTACTACTACTACTACTAGGTACTTACAAAGTAATTAATACTAACAATAGCCATCCTGGTTATAGCTTCTACTTAAATTAGGTGGCGGATAAAAATCAGTTCAGAATATATTCGAATCTGTCCACAAGAAACAGCTCCTGTGTGCAACAGACAGGATTTAGAAAGGTAGGATGGGATTAGAGAAGGTAACTGGCGAACCAATATGGATCGATTGACTGAGGTTTGGTTACGGGTTCGTTTTTTAAAACATTATGACTGACAGGTAACATAAATAGAATAATCTTAAACGAAACTAGAAATGATTCTGTTTGTGTCAAAGTTGTTTAGATATACAAAAAAAGGTTGGAAATACATAGTCCATAGATACGTTTCTCAATTTTATGTGCACATTGGCACGTACACAATTATAAACGAACACGTAATCTTTGTTTTAATCGAATGAATCTACTCCAATACTTATTTCTTTTGTTATGCCAGGTACTTATTATATCGGACTCTTGTGCCGAACCGTTAAGTTAACGGAACGTAAACACACCAGCAGGGGTTGTCTAGCGGTGTTGGAAGACAAACATAGACAGAAACACAAGAACACACACACACAAGTATATATATATATATATATATATATATATATATATATATATATATATATATATATATATATATATATATATATATATATATATATATACATATATATATATACACATACATACATACATACATACATACATACATACATACACACATATGACGGTCTTCTTTCAGTTTCTGTCAACTAAATATTCCCTTACAAGGCTTTGGTGGGCCCGAAACTATAATCTAAGACAGCTGCCCAAGGTGCCACGCAGTGGGGCTGAACTCGGAACCACATGTTTGGGAAGCAAGTTTCTTACTAGACAGCCACGCCAGAGAGTTGGAGCTGTGCTGGGGGCAACACTGTTAGTGTTGCTACACCTTCACTACTGAAAACATCCTTTGATGTGTGGTATTTGGTGAGAGAAGGAGTTTGATGTTTCTGCCCTCATCGTCGTTTCCTGATGCGGATAGTTTCATCCGGAATTCTTTACAGAAAGAGACCTAATATTGTTTTGAATCCACCTACATCCACCCCATATAGGACTCTCAGGCTTTTGGGGAAGATGCTAAAGCTGTTTCAGTATCTGGTCTTGTAAATTGATGGATATGTTGGGATCCTTCGTACTGATTTTCCATATCTTTCGCTCTTTCGTTTCAGGGATTAGAAACTTAGGTTTTTCAGCTTCTCCCAATAGCTGTTATGTCGTATTGAGGAAAATTTCTTTGTACAGCTTCGATGGATTCCATCGAGTTCCACTGTTCATTTCAAACTGTATGGTGACCATAGTTGAGAGCAGTTATCTAAACGGCTGAGGACAAGTGTCATCCAGGAAACCATCATGCTTTCCTGTTCCCTCGCTTTGAAAGTACTTAGGTGGAATGCGGTCAGCATTTTATTGCCAACTAAGTAATATGTACCTGGGAAGATACCTCATTACTCATGGCCAATGGCCAGGTCACGTGCCGGTTTTGATTTGGGGATAGCAATCAATCATAGGCCAGTGTATCGTGTCTGCATTTCATTCAGCTTTGAAAGCTGGTAACGCAGAGATTGAAACTTTCCAGCATTAAGCAGCCTGTTGTTCTCTTCAGGCTACCTGTATATTGCTCCTAGCTCCTGTTACAAGTGTGCAATGCCTCCAGGGTCCTATATGCTCTGAGAGGCTTCATATTTGGTGGATGAAATTGATCTCGGAAATCACTAAATAATTAAATAATTATCCAAAATTCTGACTACCTCCTTTAACATATAAAATCTGTACAAATAATCTACACAAACATACATACATACATACATTCATACATATATATATATATATATATATATATATATATATATATATATATATATATATATATATATATATATATATGTATATATACACATAGGTACTAACACGCACGGGCTGACGCACATACAGACACACATACAGACAAGCGATATAAAACTACACGGAATCTTGGGCCTCCATCAGACCGCCCGTGACACCCTTAAAACCGGGAACATTTCTGCACACTCTTGTATCATGAGTTTGGTATTTGTTTTAAGTACCTACGATGCCAATGTAGCCGCGAGCAGAAGTAGACGCCTTGTCGACTCTTCACCTCGTGAATCAACACACCTGGAGTGAAAGCAAACTTCATCGACTGTGTAAAGCGGTGCGAGCATCAATCGTTCCTTGAATCGAACCCATGATCTAGACCTCAATGCAACAACCACAAGTCTACTACGTGTCAATGTATTTTTTTTTGTATTACCATTCCAGGATAAGGTATTTGTATTTGATGTCGTGAACGACATCTCTAATACATCTGCGTACAATCTCTTTTCGCTATGTTGTGGTATGCGTGAGTGTTTTCTCACCAAGATATCTTTCATTCTTATTTCTGATCAAAGGTATTGAGATTTTTTTTCTACGTAAATAAGGAAGAAAAGAAACAGAAGAAGCAAATGAAAAAACGTGATTACATACATGCTGATTAGTTGAAGCAATACTCAAATTGGTATAAGTTTCTTCTAGTTCCATTAGAGCTTTTCTCTTCTGCATCCATATATAAACGTATAGGCGCATATCAATGAACATATACAAATTCCATACAAATATCTAATCCGTGGTAATAAGTATATACACATCAGGTCGTTATAATACACACAAATATGCAATTTTAAACATAAAATATACATTTAACGACATAGATTATTACATGAACATGCACATGCCCACACACTGACGCACATACACATGCACACACACACACACACACACACACACACACACAAAACATACACACACACACACACACACACACACAGAGGTACACACTCAAACACGCGGATATATATAGCAGATAGCCTTGTAAATATTCTTTGCATCTATGATATACTTCAGGAGAAGGTAGTATTTCGTACATATTTGGAGGCAGTCACTAACGATATATATGATATCCTCCACGCAGATACAAATTTTATATAAATAAAATTTTATATATACACGGCGAATATTGCTGAAACTGACGCATCAGTTTTAAGAATTCTCAACCGGCACTTTTCGGATGATAATGGTCCCTGTTAGTGCATAATGTCTTCCTTCATGTACGTTAACTACAACATTAGAAAGGTTCAGCTCTTATTTCCAGCAATGTATCTGCTTTCTAACATTCTAGTAACGTGTAGTAGCACTTGTAATTCTCCTTTTTTTTTGTAAACATTACAAATTGGTGTTTATATCAATTTTTTTATATACACATTAGCGAGTCGCTAAGTCATCCAATAATTTGGATGACAAAAACATAAAAACTAATGGCGAAGTGAGTCCGGAAAGAGTTGAACAAACGAGCGCTCTTAACTGATGAGGCAACGGATATTGCTGAAACTGACGTCAGTATTAAGAATTCTCAGTCGGTACTTTTCGGACGATTATGGTCCCTGTTAGTGTATATGTTTTCATTCACGTGCATTAACTACAGCATTAGAACGATTTAGCCCTTATTTCTTGCAATGTAGGTGTTTTCTAACACCCTAGTCACATTTAGTGAGAATCACAAATCTCCTTTTTTGGTGAAACATTGCAAACTGGTGTGTATGTGTGTGTGTGTGTGTATGTGTGTGTGTGTGTGTGTGTATGTGTGTGTGTGTGTGTGTGCGTGCGGGTGTGTGTGTATTGTATATGTATGTACTCTATGTGTAAGAACTAAATGCGTATGTTTGTGACGATATTGGTAAGTAGACTTGCTGCCAGGTACCTTAGTTATTAACAGGGCGTTATAGAACCATTTTATACCGAAGTGACCACACCCAAAAATTCCATTTCTTTGTTATTGATCTACTTAATTCTTCTTCCTTTTTGCGCGCGTGTGTGTGTATGTACAATTATATGTGTCTTTGTGTTTCTCTGCGTGTATGTATGTGTATGGACCTATGCTTTTGAGTATATGTTTATGTGTGTGTACGTCTTTATATATATATATATATATATATATATATATATATATATATATATATATATATATATATATATATATACATACACATGCACCCCCCATATATATATATATATATATATATATATATGCGTTTATGTATGGGTCTATGTATATGGATTTTGTTTGTCGGGATGTTAGTGTTTGTATGTATGATGTATGTTTGTACTTAAACGCTCGCTATTTACACAGAGAATAACACACTCAAAACTATCAGTTTGAAAACAGCTTTGAAGCAGGAAACTCCTAACAGGGACACCTTTTCTAGACTTATAAACATATAATTATTAAAGTAGGAAAAATTATCAGAAAAGCCATTTCTATTCATTTTTTCAATTATATAACACTGTACCAAGAAATTTCTATTTCATATTGTACTATATATATACATGCATATATATATAAATCTCAATATATATACACGTACAAATGCATATATGCGTACATACATACGTACACATAGACACACATGCGCACATATGTACGCACATACCGCTTTTGATCTTACTGCGTGGAAATTTATGCATGTGCCTTTTATATTAATATCGATTTGAGTGATAACTTTCGTAGAAAGCGTATATGACATAGCCTTACATCTCTCTCTCTCTCTCTCTCTCTCTCTCTCTCTCTCCTTTACTCTCTCTATTTCTCTACATCTGTTTGTCTCTGTCTATATATAGTGGGTAGTTTAGCATAACTCGTATAGCACTCAGTGCCCGGGAGGTGCCGATTCGAGTCCCATGGTTGTCTACTGACAACATTTTCCGTCATGTATGAATAAAATACATCATTCTTTCTGCAGTTTTCACAGCTATACTGTATTCGAAATATTACTTGTAGGTGCAGGTAAGAAGTATGGTAAGAAGCTTCCATCCCACCCACATAGTACCGAGTTCAGTCCTACTATAGCCTCGAGCCGACCAAAGCCTTGTGAGTGGATTTGGTAGACGGAAACCGAAAGAAGCATCTCGTATATATATGTTAGAGGTAATACTTGATAATTGTAAGCACCTGTGTATGCCAGATCGTGGCCGGGGTGAAAGAATAAATTGGAAACGTAAAAATAAAAACAAAACACAACGGATTCTGCGGTACACGTGTTTCAAGATTTATAGTTGTTGCATCATTATTGGTATATAATTGATAGTATAAAGCTATCTTCAGCCGCAAATATATTCTTTCCCAAGAATTATATCACAAAGAAGAAATTAAAAGAGGGAGAAACATGAGAGATAAAAGGCGAGAGTCCACTTGGTATTGTCCATTGTAATATACCTTATAGAATGTTTAATTTGATATATTTACATAAAAGTTCATCGGTACTCCGAAATCTGTCCATATTGTGCCACAATTCAGTGTAGTGTGAATGCTAAATAAACAATACTAGCTTATATGAGCTAGAAGGAGAGCGTCAAAACAGGGAAGAAGTTGGTGGTTAAAACAATATATAAAAAAAAAAAATAAATAAAATAAAAGATATAAAATACTAAGAATAAAAATACACAGATATTCATACAACAATAATAGATTTGACTTTGATTTGAAGAAACCTAGCCTGGTACGTATTCGATCGGGTTACCTCTGTTCCATACTAAGGTATGGCGACGTAACCAAGCTAAAGGAGATTTTCAAGCAGATATAACTACATAGTCGCAAGCGCTTTTATGTATATGTACACATTTGTACGCGCGCGTACACATATGGAGGCATTACTGGACGCACAATATAACTGGCTAGGGAATAAAGAAGATTGAGTGTACTATTTATAATTTTTAAAGCTCTACGAAAGAAAAACATTTCATATGAAAGGTGTAGCTATATGTGATTTACCACAGGCAAAACACAAACCGAATTGAAACTCATGTATCACACGAAAAGAAGTTAAAAAATACTCCACTGATATCATGAGATCTGCCTGGTCTTATCCATTACATAATTGTAAACCCTGCGTTAACAACTCACCGCAATACATGCGGACTAAATGACATTATAACTCTTGAACAAGAATTTGTGAAGCGTCAGCTTAAAGTATTAATGAATGCTATTGTTCCAAATGAAACACAAAGGCGCTAATAAGGAATTATAGAAAATCCTCAATAAAAAACATCAAACTGAAACATAATTGCATTTTCTGAAATGTAACGGTTAAAAGCAAAACTGTTGCTTTGTTACACGCACACACACACAAACATCCACACACACATCTACATATGTACATACAAACACACAGCCATACACGTATGAGTAGGTATGTATATGTGTGCGTGCTTATTAGTATGGCTTGCTTAGTGTAAAGAAAAAACGGTGTTAGTTATGGTAGAAGTATAAATATTTAAGCTGTATTCTACTCCTATCCATATTTCTTTATGAATATACATAGAATACGTAGTGTTTAGTCCCACACGTGTTTCAATAGATATGTATACAAATAATAAGCATATAAGACTGTAGTAAAGTCTGAGACCGATATCATAAACTAAATACGGAATACAATCTAAGAAATGAAACAGTAAATGAAACAGTAAAATGAAAACAGTAGGTGAAGGGACGTGGTTTAGTAATTATGGGTATGTGGCTCTATATGGGCATTTCGATTTTGTGAAATAAAGCAAGACGCTTTATTTTACATTGCTTCAGTTCACTCAATTGGCAAAAATTTGTAGTAGCTGTAATTCAAAGGGACCAGCATTGTCACTTTCTGTATCACATTCAATCTCCCTGAGATCTACAATAAAGGTGCACGTGTCTGTAGAGTTCTCAACTGCTTGCACGTTAATTTCAAGGGCAGGCTTTTCCGTTGAATTGGCACATAAGTACACATACACGGTCATTCACATATACATCCATATACATACAAAAGCTCGGATACATACACAGAGAGAGACACACCCCATATATGCACATACTCACATACGAGTATGTGGGTATGTGCGCGCATATATATATATATATATATATATATATATATATATACAGGATTGGACAAACGTCAGCTGTTAGTAAATCAAAACCATTTAATTCCAAGATTTATTTATGTCTAACAACCGAAAGAATTTAATAAAAACATCTAAATATAAAATGTCATGAAAATTGTTCAAACTGATGTCCTTCTTCAGTGACTTCCATTCAAGTCGATACAGAATTACAGATAGTATTTATTGAATTTACTGATTTACTGTCGGGTGACTTTTGGCCAACCTGGAATTAATAACATTTTCAGCTGAAATAGGCATGGAATTCGGCCAAAAGAAATGTTCATATTTGCTTATAGAGCGAGGAAATTCCGTCCCTAAAACTCAAAACTTGTGCATCATCGGTGACTCTATCTTCCTCATTCCACACATAGAATGTTAAAAGTGCCTAGATTTTGGTAGTAAATGCTTAAAGGAGAATCTGGATAAACAGGAATTTTCAGAAAGAAGAATTAACCGGTTGATTCGTACATTACCTGTCAAATCTGTGAGTGGAACAGTAAAAAAATATGCGAGGCTTTTGTCAAGTTCGAAATGTGAATTTGTCTGTGTTAACTACATCCCGAAGATGGAGCCGTGTATTTTTGTTGGAAACCGGCTCCATCCTCAGTGAAAGATATATAACAATAAAAAAAAAATAGAAGAGGCACCCATCCATCCATCCATCCATCCATCCATCCATCCATCCATCCATCCATCCATCCATCCATCCATCAATCCATAACTATATATATATATATATATATATATATATATATATATATATAGTGTACTGTTCTGTGATGGTAAGACCAACGAAGAATGTACTTCATCTGGTGAGAGCATGTCAAACAGTGTTTTCAACACGTCTAGCGTCTTTGCACAATCGTCAGAAATTGCTCAAGACATCAGATGTGTTAAAAACAACATAGTATGGCATACTCGTGGCACATGGAACTAATACTAGCACATAAAACTCATGTTTTGTCTATTAAATCTATCTATCTATCTATCTATCTATCTATCTATCTATCTATCTATCTATCTATCTATCTATCTACCTATCTATCTACCTATCTATCTATCTATCTATCTATCTATCTATCTATCTATCTATCTATCTGTCTGTCTGACTGTCTCTCTCTCTTTATATATATATATATATATATATATATATTCTTGAATTGAGTGTTGTAACGTTGTAGCATATGGTTTTAGTCAAGTATGAAATATAAATTTGTAACCTAGACACAGCACCATAAATATTGATGAGATGTACATTTATTTAAATAAAATTAGTTTGGACTTCCATATCATTAATATTGTGCTGAAAAACATAGTTTGATAATCCGTACAATTAATAGATTAAGAATAATTCTGGTTGTGTTTTAAAAAAAGATAGCCAGCAATATAAACCGCGATAACATTTCATACCGCGATAACATTTCCTTGGAAATTAAAGGAAAATCAGTATTAGAGTGTGACTGCTCTTCAGTTTTATCATTTACAGCTTCAGTCATGTTTTTGATAACAATAACTAGTCTCACTGCATACTCTCAATTTATATACGTACATACATGCGTCATAGTTTTACTGAGCAAAATATGCTTCACTGATGGAATTTCATAATATAAAAATTTGAATGATTCTGTCTTTAAAGACCGGATCCTATTCAACCTGCTTTCTCTGTTTTATGACAGTCTAATTAATCGATTTTATTTAGATTGTACGCTTTTTGTGTTTTTTAAGGGTTTAAATACTCGAAAATTATTTTTCTACTATACCCAAGGATATCTCTTCATTTTATTGTAAGTTTTCAACCTCACTGTGTTACGTATGTGAGACGCTATCATATTAAACCAACTGTGTTCCACGTTTCCTGAGTTTTCCCTTGGCTACTTCTGAAGTACTCTGTGTTGTTACCAACATAGGTTAGATGAGGTAATTGTAAATTTTAGAATTTCAATCAAGAGCCTAAATAGACTTAAATAAATTTCATATATTTTTGTTTGTCATCTAACCAAATCTGCTTTCCACCGATATCAGAATTCGAACGACAATATATAAAACACCAAAGACAAAGTATTTTCCAATTCATTTTCTTCAGAATTTTGAGTAAAGAGGTTTTCCAATAAAGATTGATTTTTTTGTATACAGTTGACATTTTTTATCGTTTTCCAAATATTTATAGAAATTATAATCAAGACTTACAACATAACTTGTAAAACTGAGGCATGGTTCTAGAGATAGCTAGCAAAAATGAGGTTTTCTTACATTGTATAAAGCACGCAATTTCAGGGTAGTATTTGACCGATTAAAAGAGCATTTCAAATACTTTATCGGTGATAGTTCTATTCCAGTAACATGTTATGACCTTTTTTACATAACACTCATTAACGACCTATCTAAGGAATATTCACCAATCTAATAAATCACAACCATAGCAATTTTCCTTTGATAGATGACAGTAATGGCATACTAACATGTTTAATGCTTACATAGTTAAGATTTTCAGTGTTTGCTTTCAAATATGAAACCAAAAGCTATTATCTCTGTTTCTATTTGAATTAAAATAACAAAATTTCGAAGACAATATCAACTTTCTATTTGGTAATACAAGATACACTTTCGTGATGTCAACACATATATTTATGTATGATAATGAAGGAGAAATTCTAGAGCATACATCTTTTTCTGTCACAAGACTTTCTAAATAAATTATTTAAATTCTTAATTGTCACTATTTAATGTTAACTTTTTTTTTCCATATTTTTATACTCCCTCATGATTTTATTTATCTTTTTATTTTAGAAATGTAGGGTTTAACTAGAGTCTCCCCTTTATTTTTTTATTTCTCTTGACGCGCAAAGTGCGAATGCCATATCTGAACACACGGTTCATTTTACGTCTCACTTGGCTACAGGCACTTTTTATACATATTTTATTTAACCTAACACCTTCGCGGGTTTAATGAATAACACTGTAAAGAAAAGTGTCGATATCATCATTTACACCAGCTGTCACTGTTTAGGATGAAAGTCTCAATACTCAGTGAATGATACGTTTTAATTCATCGTATCAAAATCTAACTAAATGTACAAAAACCCTGTAAAAACTTCCTTATATCTCTTTTACCAACGCAGTAGTACTACTATTACTAATAGAAAACCTGAAAACATCATATTGTCTAGTGTTCAATCGTATTAATGGTTTAAAAAAGCAGAAGCAAACCAACTGAAAGGAACATACATACAAAACAGATGCATGCTGTCAAAAACTATCATCGATTGCCAAATTTTACCATATTTCTGTGTCTGCATGTGAATCAATTTTCATGCACACGTACGCGATGATATTTATATGTGTGTGTTTATGTGTATGTATGTAAGTTTTCCGAAAAATATCTAGAAAGCTCGAAATTCTCTCTCTCTCTCTCTCTCTCTCTCTCTCTCTCTCTGTATATATATATATATATATATATATATATATATATATATATACAAGAAATGAGGGCAGGGAATCGTCAATTAATAATAGAATTAACAATTAACAATTTTGCCAAGTAGTTCAGTATGAAATAAACCTTTATCGGTAAGACCATTTATCATCATAAATATAAGGGATTAGCAATTGAGTTGCTTCTCCAACATACTGAAAATTCAGAAACAGCAGTCAAAGAACTACTGATTCTAAACTACAAATTTTTCTCTAAAATGGATGGCGATATTTATGGCACACATAGAACAAAAAACCGGAGGGAAAAGCACAAACAAAACAAGCCTTTAGTTAATTGGGTACGAATCGTTTCATGGTTAAGCGAACGAAAACTTCACTATTCCAATCTTCAGCCCAAATATTCTGATAAATTTGAAAGTGTCTCTAAAAAAATTCACGGTAATCCTTGGCCATGCGACACCAAAAATCAACGATAAGAAAGGCACTTACGAATTCATCGGCTAGCGAGTTCAGGCATCCCACCCCAAAGAAATCCACTCCATGTGCGCCACAAATAGTCCCGTATGAAAAAAAGTTCCGTGTGGAAGGATTACGGTTTAACTATCTAACTTAGAGATATCAAATATAAAATATACAAGAAATGAGGGCAGGGAATCGTCAATTAATAATAGAATTAACAATTAACAATTTTGCCAAGTAGTTCAGTATGAAATAAACCTTTATCGGTAAGACCATTTATCATCATAAATATAAGGGATTAGCAATTGAGTTGCTTCTCCAACATACTGAAAATTCAGAAACAGCAGTCAAAGAACTACTGATTCTAAACTACAAATTTTTCTCTAAAATGGATGGCGATATTTATGGCACACATAGAACAAAAAACCGGAGGGAAAAGCACAAACAAAACAAGCCTTTAGTTAATTGGGTACGAATCGTTTCATGGTTAAGCGAACGAAAACTTCACTATTCCAATCTTCAGCCCAAATATTCTGATAAATTTGAAAGCGTCTCTAAAAAAATTCACGGTAATGCTTGGTCATGCGATACCAAAAATCAACGATAAGAAAGGCACTTACGAATTCATCGGCTAGCGAGTTCAGGCATCCCACCCCAAAGAAATCCACTCCATGTGCGCCACAAATAGTCCCGTATGAAAAAAAGTTCCGTGTGGAAGGATTACGGTTTAACTATCTAACTTACAGATATCAAATATAAAATATACAAGAAATGAGGGCAGGGAATCGTCAATTAATAATAGAATTAACAATTAACAATTTTGCCAAGTAGTTCAGTATGAAATAAACCTTTATCGGTAAGACCATTTATCATCATAAATATAAGGGATAAGCAATTGAGTTGCTTCTCCAACATACTGAAAATTCAGAAACAGCAGTCAAAGAACTACTGATTCTAAACTACAAATTTTTCTCTAACTCGCTAGCCGATGAATTCGTAAGTGCCTTTCTTATGGTTGATTTTTGGTGTCGCATGGCCAAGGATTACCGTGAATTTTTTTAGAGACACTTTCAAATTTATCAGAATATTTGGGCTGAAGATTGGAATAGTGAAGTTTTCGTTCGCTTAACCATGAAACGATTCGTACCCAATTAACTAAAGGCTTGTTTTGTTTGTGCTTTTCCCTCCGGTTTTTTGTTCTATGTGTGCCATAAATATCGCCATCCATTTTAGAGAAAAAATTGTAGTTTAGAATCAGTAGTTCTTTGACTGCTGTTTCTGAATTTTCAGTATGTTGGAGAAGCAACTCAATTGCTAATCCCTTATATTTATGATGATAAATGGTCTTACCGATAAAGGTTTATTTCATACTGAACTACTTGGCAAAATTGTTAATTGTTAATTCTATTATTAATTGACGATTCCCTGCCCTCATTTCTTGTATATTTTATATTTGATATCTCTAAGTTAGATAGTTAAACCGTAATCCTTCCACACGGAACTTTTTTTCATACGGGACTATTTGTGGCGCACATGGAGTGGATTTCTTTGGGGTGGGATGCCTGAACTCGCTAGCCGATGAATTCGTAAGTGCCTTTCTTATCGTTGATTTTTGGTGTCGCATGGCCAAGGATTACCGTGAATTTTTTTAGAGACACTTTCAAATTTATCAGAATATTTGGGCTGAAGATTGGAATAGTGAAGTTTTCGTTCGCTTAACCATGAAACGATTCGTACCCAATTAACTAAAGGCTTGTTTTGTTTGTGCTTTTCCCTCCGGTTTTTTGTTCTATGTGTGCCATAAATATCGCCATCCATTTTAGAGAAAAATTTGTAGTTTAGAATCAGTAGTTCTTTGACTGCTGTTTCTGAATTTTCAGTATGTTGGAGAAGCAACTCAATTGCTAATCCCTTATATTTATGATGATAAATGGTCTTACCGATAAAGGTTTATTTCATACTGAACTACTTGGCAAAATTGTTAATTGTTAATTCTATTATTAATTGACGATTCCCTGCCCTCATTTCTTGTATATATTTGATATCTCTAAGTTAGATAGTTAAACCGTAATCCTTCCACACGGAACATTTTTTCATACGGGTCTATTTGTGGCGCACATGGGGTGGATTTCTTTGGGTGGGATGCCTGAACTCGCTAGCCGATGAATTCGTAAGTGCCTTTCTTATCGTTGATTTTTGGTGTCGCATGGCCAGGGATTACCGTGAATTTTTTTAGAGACACTTTCAAATTTATCAGAATATTTGGGCTGAAGATTGGAATAGTGAAGTTTTCGTTCGCTTAACCATGAAACGATTCGTACCCAATTAACTAAAGGCTTGTTTTGTTTGTGCTTTTCCCTCCGGTTTTTTGTTCTATGTGTGCCATAAATATCGCCATCCATTTTAGAGAAAAATTTGTAGTTTAGAATCAGTAGTTCTTTGACTGCTGTTTCTGAATTTTCAGTATGTTGGAGAAGCAACTCAATTGCTAATCCCTTATATTTATGATGATAAATGGTCTTACCGATAAAGGTTTATTTCATACTGAACTACTTGGCAAAATTGTTAATTGTTAATTCTATTATTAATTGACGATTCCCTGCCCTCATTTCTTGTATATTTTATATTTGATATCTCTAAGTTAGATAGTTAAACCGTAATCCTTCCACACGGAACTTTTTTTCATACGGGACTATTTGTGGCGCACATGGAGTGGATTTCTTTGGGGTGGGATGCCTGAACTCGCTAGCCGATGAATTCGTAAGTGCCTTTCTTATCGTTGATTTTTGGTGTCGCATGGCCAAGGATTACCGTGAATTTTTTTAGAGACACTTTCAAATTTATCAGAATATTTGGGCTGAAGATTGGAATAGTGAAGTTTTCGTTCGCTTAACCATGAAACGATTCGTACCCAATTAACTAAAGGCTTGTTTTGTTTGTGCTTTTCCCTCCGGTTTTTTGTTCTATGTGTGCCATAAATATCGCCATCCATTTTAGAGAAAAATTTGTAGTTTAGAATCAGTAGTTCTTTGACTGCTGTTTCTGAATTTTCAGTATGTTGGAGAAGCAACTCAATTGCTAATCCCTTATATTTATGATGATAAATGGTCTTACCGATAAAGGTTTATTTCATACTGAACTACTTGGCAAAATTGTTAATTGTTAATTCTATTATTAATTGACGATTCCCTGCCCTCATTTCTTGTATATTTTATATTTGATATCTGTAAGTTAGATAGTTAAACCGTAATCCTTCCACACGGAACTTTTTTTCATACGGGACTATTTGTGGCGCACATGGAGTGGATTTCTTTGGGGTGGGATGCCTGAACTCGCTAGCCGATGAATTCGTAAGTGCCTTTCTTATCGTTGATTTTTGGTGTCGCATGGCCAAGGATTACCGTGAATTTTTTTAGAGACACTTTCAAATTTATCAGAATATTTGGGCTGAAGATTGGAATAGTGAAGTTTTCGTTCGCTTAACCATGAAACGATTCGTACCCAATTAACTAAAGGCTTGTTTTGTTTGTGCTTTTCCCTTCGGTTTTTTGTTCTATGTGTGCCATAAATATCGCCATCCATTTTAGAGAAAAATTTGTAGTTTAGAATCAGTAGTTCTTTGACTGCTGTTTCTGAATTTTCAGTATGTTGGAGAAGCAACTCAATTGCTAATCCCTTATATTTATGATATATATATATATATATATGTATGTGTGTGTGTGTGTGTGTGTGTGTGTACATATACATACATACTTATATATAAATAAATATATATATATATATATATATATATATATATATATATATATATATACATAGAGTATAAATTTCGCCATCAATATGATTGTGAGGCAGGGAGAATTTCTGTTTCCTGTACTTCTGATAAAAATTGTGTGAAATAGCCACCAATAAGTGCTTTTATGGATAACTTAACTAATGCGACAGCTTCAGTCGCTGGTAGCATTTGGGTTTACATCTGAAATTAATCAGGAATTTGCTTTAGACAATCATTTAGAAATTTAAATTGCTTCAATGAAAGCAATTCAACAGGATAAAGATAAATATTCGGAGAAAGTGGTGGATATATTCCCCTTCCTCATATCCAAAACATTATTCACATTAGTGAGAAAAATACCAGGTAGCAATTTGGAGAAACTGTTTGTTTGTATATACCACTAGTATTTCTGTAGTCAATGTTCCACCATTTTTCCCTTGGGAGTACAGATCTGTACATGAAAATATACTTTCTAAGAACATAGTTTATTGAAGATCAATAGATGTTCATACGCGTTAGATGCTATCTACTTGTTGCTGATGTGGTAAAGAAAGGCAAGCGCTAATATGGCTTCGAATTAGTGCCACTACTGGTGTTGCTGCTGGAATTCTAGCATCTGGAAAAAATTTGCATGGTATTTCACCAATGCTGTTCATAGTCTAAGAATTGGACATATCAACGACAGAGGATGAAAATCAAACTTTATCTCGGTGTGAAGACATTAAATATATACCAGAACACTTTACATTCGCCTGAGAATCGTTCGATGAAGGAAATAAGTTAAGATGCTAAAGCGTATTAGCAACACAGGACACAGCTTAAAGTAAGTTATTGTGGATATTGTTATAGAGAATGTGACCAGATATTTTGTAATAGCTATTGAGAACAATGCATGTTCTGCTGAGACATTAAACATTAAGAGTGACGTGACACTGTTGAATGTAAGTGAGGTGAAGGTGATGCATCTTAGGAGTATGTTCTGGAACCATGTAAGAAACCTGTTACAGAGTATGTTTGATAATATTCAGAATCTTTGAGGCGGCGAGCTGGCAGAAACGTTAGCACCCCGAGCGAAATGCTTAGCAGTATTTCGTCTGCCGTTACGTTCTGAGTTCAAATTCCGCCGAGGTCGACTTTGCCATTCATCCTTTCGGGGTCGATAAATTAAGAACCAGTTACGCACTGGGGTCGATTTAATCGACTTAATCACTTTGTCTGTCCTTGTTTGGCCCCTCTATGTTTAGCCGCTTGTGGTCAATAAAGAAATAAGAAACGTCATCACCACGGGCGAAATGCTTAGCGGATTTCTTCTGTCTTACGTTCTGAGTTCAAATTCCGCCGAAGTCGACTTTACTTTTCATCATTTTGGGATCGATAAATTAGTACCAGTTGCGTATTGAGGGTCGATCTAATCGACTGGCTCCCTCCCCCCAAATTTTAGTCCTTGTGCCTAGAGTAGAAAAGAATATTCAGTAACTTTGCTGAAGAAATAAAACAATACTGCTGCTGAATTAATGCATGAATGATTAACGTAGGATTGCATTCTGTTGTTTTCTACCGACACGGCGAAAAAGTAAGTCCAGACTTTCCTAAATTTTAGACAGTGGAAGGCATAGGCGATATAAAAAACACATGCATTTATTCAACAGTTAGGTAGCAATGACGAAGTTACGTCCTGATCTTTTTGTAAAAATGTTCTTTGATATAAATACACTATTGGGTTAATACATGTAGAAAATAATATGGCGTCGGCGGATCGACTTTTTCATAAGAGGTGGAATCTTATGGATAGACGCAAGAACTACTAAGCTCTACCTGGAGCAGAGCAGTGATTTGTTATATTCACCTGAATGACCGAAGCAGAGATAAATAAAATGCATTCTGATAGAGGGTTATATGTCTTGTTAGGTTCATGCTTTATGGAGGGCAAAAGCGGGACGCAATGGCGGCGAAAGTAACATAGTGGACATTGCCTAGTAACATAACAGCATTACCGTCATTAAAGAACGAAGTTGGTGTCACCTCATATAGACTACAAAACAGCTGCGCCTGATGTACGCAATATACATATATATATATATATCACACAATCATATATATATATATATTATTATGATTGACCGTTGACTGAACACTATTCAATTTTTTTTCTCCGTGTTTTTCTCCTTGTCTCCGTATTCTTTCTGTTGAAGAGCGTAGCTCGAAACGTCAAAGACTTTCCGTATTCCCGAGCGTCATACTAATATATACTTTTGTTATTTACACCACCTGTCCTCGTCTGTTGTTATTTTTTGTATATTCTCCCATATATATATATATATATATATATATATTATATGTGATATTAACATGCGTACAACTATGTAAGCACGCCAGTGAGCGTCACTCCTGTAGATTAGATATCCGGTTACTTCCTTTCATAATATAAAAAACTATGAATTAATTTCCATTCACAACGTCATTAAGTAATATCACTCTTCTTTCTCAGTCTCCATATATTTCTGTACACACGCGCGCGCGTACATACAGACACATTCATATATATGTATATGTGTGTGTGTGAATGTGCGCGAGTGGGTATTCAAATATATGGAATATTTTAGCTATTAGCGACATCAGTTACAATAAAAATAGTGAAAGCAGTAAAAGTATGCCCTTTATGTAAGGAACATGCTGCCTCATGGAATGTTATGAATATTAGTTGCTATGTGTTATTTTAAAGTCTTATAAAAAGTTTTCTACATTCGAATGGAAAGATGAGTGAAGGACAAATTCATTTCCAGAGCTCCATAAACATAAAAACAATATATACAATCACACATGCGTGTGCGCAAACACACACATACACACACACACAGACATACATACGGCCACGCCCTCTTTCTCTCTCTCACATATACACAAAGTCGCACGCATACACACATGCATATACATAAGACTGGCAAACCTACACACACACGCACATATACACACATATACATAAATAGATTATACTCGAGATGAAACCTATATATGCTAAAGTTAGATGAGGGTAAACGACATTATGAACTTCGACGCCATGAGAGTTTAAGTCTGCTGCAGAGGGAGTGGAAGAGAAAAATTCCGTAGTATCGTCCACTAATCTTGACCATTATTTCATTATGGTCATTCTCCGAACTTCTTTTGTTTTTTCCTGAAATGCTTGTGTTCAAATCTCCATTACTTACTGAACTTACCATGTAATTATCACTATAGATAACAAAAACAACCTTAAATGAGAGAAACGCATGTCGGTGAGACCAAATTGGTGGCGTTCTTGTACATGTGGAGTCTATTCTGAAATGACAGCACTGTCACGCAGGGGTTACTCAAAGTTTTTGCACAGTCTCGAAAACGGAAGACCTCCTGTTATATCTTTACAGCTACAAGATGTATGTGAAGGCGAATGTAGACATTACGAGTACGAAATACAAAGTAGACGTGAGAGAACAAAACAAGAATCACTTGAAACCAGTGACTTACATAAACACAATTTATATTCAAAGCAAAGAAGTAGCCCTAAAAAAATCGCTAGACAATCTGTATTACTGAGTAATAGACTATTTATAATACAATGGCTCCCAAGAAAAAAGAAAAAAAAAACAGACTGCCTAAGTAGATACTATACAAAAAAAAAAACTCAGAGAAACGGCATCATTCTTTCGCTTACATCATTAGAAAATAATGGTTGTAATGACGCCAAAAATATCAAACATGATAATAATTGACAAATAGTAATGTGAAATGCAAAGTTGCATGTTATATATAGATAGTAAGAAATACCAAAGATACGAAAATACGTTGATGATACATTAAGAATTTCCAGAGAAACCACCAGCTGGTAGGATTTTGAAACAGGGAAAAAGTGTGAGCTTTCATTACATATCATGTACACAATTAACAAAATATAGAACAGTATACTACTACTACTACTACTACTACTACTACTACTACTACTACTACTACTACTACTACTACTACTGGTGATGGTGATGATGGTGGTGGTGATGGCGGCGGTCGTGGTTGTGCTGCTTCACCTTGTTACTGGTGTAGCTTCAGCACTTTATTCATCTTCCTTACTTGAATTTTGCCCTTTCACAAGCACATATTCCCCTTCTTCTTCTTCTTCTTCTTCGTTTTTTTTTTAATCCTTATTGGTAATTTTCCGACAAAACTTATTCCCATTAACATATAGGTGGAAGACCGGTCGTATAAATGTAAAAATTAAATATACAATTCGGAAATGTTCACATTAGATATGAATGAAAGGCATAACGACCAAGTTCTCTCTATTTTAAGCAAAACCATTCTCAAATTCTACCGCTTTGACCTAACAATTTTTCAAAACCTAAAACGATATTTTTCGGAGCTACGTTATACATCCAGTTAGTTCGATAACAGTCACTCCAGATTGCTCTGCTACTGAAAGCCGATCTATTATATTCGATATCGATCCTAAATTGATCAATAAATCAGGCTAATTCGGACCACATGAATTAAAGCGTATGAATCGCAACTAAACTTCGTACAAGCAATTACCATCAAACGCTGCATGCTTAGATATCTATCATAATTATCTTACGTTATAAGTGAAAAAAAAAATAAATAAAAAATAAAACGAAATATAACCCAGAAAACAGGAATATGATTGCCAAGAAAAAAATTAAAACATATATTTAAGCTGAAATTCTTCGTTGGAATGGGTGCCTTCTGTTGATAATAGAGCGAGGAAGAAGCTAGAAAAAAAGTTTCTGCTGACGTCTGGACGCCAAATTACCAAATCTAGAATAATGATGCCACTAGTGTATATATTATTTCACAATCAGCAAGTTCAAATTATGTTCATGGACATCGTATGAACTTGCAATTTCCTATTTGTATCCGGGTTCTTGCTATTCATGTCGTAGTATGTAGTAATGTGTCATGAGATGTATGAGACCCATGTGAATTTTATTCTTTTACTTGTTTCAGTCATTTGACTGCGGTCATACTAGGACACCGCTCTAAAGGGTTTTAGCCGAGCAAATCAACCATAGGAATTATTTTTTAAGCCCAGTACTTATTCTATAGATATCTTTTGCCGAATCGCTAAGTTACGGAGATCTAAACACGCCGACACCACTTGTCAGGCAACGATGCGAAGGCAAACACAAACACAGATATGTAGATACATATATACGACGTGTCTCTTTCAGTTTCCGTCTACCAAATCCACTCACAAGGATTTGGTCGGCACGAAGCTATAGATGAAGACACTCGCCCAAGGTGCCACGCAATGTGGCTGGGAAACAAGCTTATTGCCACGCACCCACGCATGCGTTTGTGATAGCTGGTATAGTGAATATCTTTTTCTACCATTTGCAACAGTACAAATCTATTAATTTCTGGCTTACTCTTTTACTATTTTACCCTTTTATTGGTTTCAGCCATGCATCTGTGGTCATGCTGGAGCACCACCATGGTCTTTCTGACTTCCTCAGTCTGGGTGTTTCAAAACATCACTCCTGTATGTGCCATTTATACAGCTTTTTGTGCATTTGATGTTATAATTGAGTTTGATTCCGCAGCCCTCGTTTGTACCTAATGTCGGGCTGTTGGTGCATCCGGCATTGTGGAGAGGAGGATGTCTAATTCCTTTTTGAAGACATCTACTTTCACCTTATGCAAATTTCTTAATTTTTGTAGCAGTGCATTGAAAAGCTGTGGTTCGTTGAACCCTTGTTAACGATGTCTCAGCCAAAATTTAATGCAAAGCATGGTATGAGAGACTTTTCACAATATTTGGAATATCGGAATAACAGCTTTATAAATTCCCTTGGGCGGTTAGTGTATACGACAAAATTATTAGAAGAGTCTGATATGGATTTTAAACAATTAGCAGATGAGTAGATATTGACTAGATTAATCAATAACTACGTTATGTAACTGGAAACGAACAATTTATAAACAGTGGGTGTATATCTATGTCTAACTACCATTCCCGGTTTGTTCCTGTATGCATGCAAACAAAATTACACACACGCACAAACACGCACACACACAAATATACATGTACATATATATATGTGTGCGTATGTGTATATATGCTCATTCATATTCATATATGCTCATTACTCATGTACAGGCGCATGATTTAGTAGTCATGATGTTGGACTCATGTTCGTGTTGGATTCATGATTGGAGTTTCGATTTCTGAACCGGGCGACGAGTTATGTTTTTGAGCAATACACTTCATTTCACATTACTCCAGTCCACTCAGAAGACTAAAATGATTAATCGGGTAACGAATTGAAGTCCCGTCTGGAGAGGAATACATTCGCTGTGGAAACCGGAAAACCCAATATGCCCATCATAATTACCCATCTGTGTATGTGACGTGGTTATTGTTTTCAAGATAAACAGATTATGACCTTGCAAATAGGGCTAAGTTAGAATTTTTTGTAGGTCGCGTAGCCCATTCCATTCAAAAGTTGCCTAAATGAGGGTTGTTTGATGATGTCTCCAGAGGTGAATTATTCAAACCCCCAAAACTTCATTTCAGCACATCTTTTACACCAAGGCAAAATATGTACATGTTAACTCATACAATCAGTTCAGATTAGAAGCCAGGAGAGCCACTGTCTGATAATCCATCAGGGCATTTCTTCTTCTTCTTCTTCTTCTTCTTCTTCTTCTTCTTCTTCTTCTTCTTCTTCTTCTTCTTCTTCTTCTTCTTCTTCTTCTTCTTCTTCTTCTTCTTCTTCTTCTTCTTCTTCTTCTTCTTCTTCTTCTTCTTCTTATGATACACACACAAACTTACGCATTCACATACATATACATATGTACATGCAGTTTTGGGGTCATTATAAGCGAAGTTCTTTGAGGACGCACTCGCATGTACCATACATGTACGCACACTGCCACGGTTTTATTTTCAGACAATGGTTTATATCTAAACCATTTTGTGTCGATATATAATTACTAATATGAAAATTTTCCCGATCTGCATTAAGTTGAACTTTCAGTAAGATAATATTTTGAAAAAAAGCACAGTTACTTCGTTATTCTTCTTCTTAGTGTGGAACGGAACTATGATTTCCCGAAGTGAATAACAGTATAATTATATTCATTGATGTTTGAAACATGATTCCCAGTGACAAATTACACTGACAAAGAAAACATGGTTTCTTAAAAGTTAAATATTCTAGTATATGTTTGAGGTGTTTATTCAATGCATGCAAATGTTTTTTTCTTACCAGCTCTAGTTACTGAAGTATATCACACCGATTGGTATACTTATGTACCCCTTAGTTTCAATTAGGGATACCAGCCGCATCTAAAATTTTGAAATCTTAGAATTTAGACCTGATCTGGCGTTGATTTCAGACATACAAACAGTTTTGCCGTTTATACATTAACTGGTAAACGATATATTTCAATACAAGTGTAAAAACAATAATAATGTTAAAGTTATTTGTATGGTTGGCATACACATGATATGAGTTGAACAGTTCGTTTCACTCAAATGTTTTCTCATTGTGCTTATTAAAAATTTGTATACGCTATACAAAATTACAATAAAATAAATTGATATAATAGGCAGAAAGGTATTTGACTGATCTGAACTAATCGACGAAAAGTGAATCTCATTCATCAACTCTTGGCAACCAGCTCCACTCAGAGACTAGGAAATACTTTACACTAAATAGAGTGGCGTCTTGCGTCCTCTAGAATTTATTCCACACTGCCTCAGTTCATCGTCATGTATCCTAATAAGTAACAGTGGAAACTGAAGGGTTGATACTGAGACGGACTAGTAACCATTTGAGAGAGAACTCTTGTAGTCTCAGTAGCTTGAAATTCACAGAAACCGATATAAAATGCGGAATAATTGAATTGTAGGATAGGAATAGACCTCATTAAATTAGTTTACATATAGAGTATTATATACAAGTTTATTTTGTATTAGCTCATATCCTCAGCGATATCAATAAATAAGAGAATACTGGTAACATCTCAAAAATGTCATAAAATAGAATGCTTTTAAAGTTTCTGAATCAATTATATGTGGTTGTGTATTGATTGAAAATAGTATTTAATAATTAAATTAGTATAATTTAAATGGGTTAAAGACCAAAGAAAATAATCAGCGCAATTGCAAATATATACCTTGGAGAATAAAACTTATACCCAAGAGCTTAGTTATAGTATAATATAACTATAACTTTTGAATTATGAGGCAGAGAGTTTGTAAAACGGAAATAATTACAGAATAACGGAATTCATCACCGAATGACTGGAGGAAGAGTTCCAGTAAATTTGAAATGGTTTAACGTTGGAGATAACAGGAATCAATGATATGTAAGAGTAAAGCCAAATAAATTGATAACTATCCAGATTTAGAGACTATTATACAGGATAAATATATGAATAAATAAAATGTACAAGGGAATGTATAAAAATATATGATGAATACAGGTAACGTAGGTAGACTAATAAAATATCAAGTAAAATAATTAAATCGGCTGGTGGGTTTAATTATATTAAAAGTAGAAAAGTAGAAATGTATATTCTTTAATTTGTTTCAGTCATTTGACTGCGGCCATGCTGCAACATCGCCTTTACTCGAACAAATCGACACCAGGAATTATTCTTTGTAAGACCAGTATTTATTCTATCGGACTCTTTTGCCGAACCTCTACTTACGGGGACATAAACACACCAATATCGGTTGTCAAACAATTGTGGAGGGACAAACATATACACACACATACATACATATATACATACATATATACATACATATATACATACATATATATATATATATATATACATACATACATATATATATATATATATATATATATATATATATATATATATATATATATATATATATATATATATATATATATATATATATATGTGTGTGTATGTATGTATTTACACATATATAGAAACATAGAAATGTATGAATATATGCTTATGTACATAAATATTATTCCTCTATGATATCAGGTTGCTGAATAATGTGCTCCTAAAATGAAAGGAGGGCTAATTTAGTTCTCTGGGATGTCTAGTTTATACGCCTGTTAGAATGTATATAATTAAAACGTGATGTTGTGAGATTTATATACACCGATAAAAACTTTGTATTGCAGCCTTATTTTAGTTATTGTCATGATACCAACGTTTCTATCAAATTCACAATCCCTTTGAAGACATCAGAATCATCTAGTAGACTTTGGACCTTGCAGACCTTCATTTACACTCGAGTGTTGGGTTGACGCACCTCGTGTAAAACCACAGGGTATAATTTTGTGTGGATTATCATCGCATTTATGTTGCTACATTATCTTTATGCATGAATAATAATATTCAAAATCTTGGTTATTTCGCTTGGCCACTCAGTAAGGGACAGCGTGCATGCCACAGAATACATTCCGTTGAAGCATAACTTTTCTATTGATGATAAGCAGAATGTTACTCCAGTTTCATACACTTTTATTGTCCAGGGATGGAAGCACATTTTACATTCCTCTCAATAGAAATTACAACCTTGCTGAGTATATTTTCAAACAAATTCCACACTATATCTTCCTATTAATACTTGTCTTCCATGCTACCGAGGCACAATGGTTTCTTAAATCTATTGCATAGTTGAACACTTCTCATAGTCATCCTCGTCTTTTCTTTAATACGATCAATACCTTTGGTATCACTTTCACGTCTACATTTGCTACTCTGGCAGAGTTTTATTTTCCCTGTTAATCTCCATAACACCTATCAAGTATTTCATTTCCAGTTTGGGCATTGCGAGCTCAATAGTTTCTCACTTTCTCTGTTTCAATTTTGCCCACAATATTCTGGGTTGCACAAGGAATGGTTTCTACAAATCACCATCTTAAAATAGTGACATTTGCTACTTTAAGTTCTCTCCTAGCCGTGTTAGAAACAAATGGAATGTTGTAATAGCAATATGCAGTAGTCGTTGTAATGAATAACAGGAAATCATTCGATCCGCCTAGCATACTTTTTCATACTTTTCCAGACATCATTTTGAAAGTGCATAATTCGTTGTGCATAACACAGATTCCAATTTGCCCAACAACCACAGTTGCTAACGTCTTGTTTCAACTTTGCCTCGACTTCAATACTTCATTAGCAAAATTTGAGGATTCAGATTCAATGTTCTTAAGGTTGTTAATTACTGCCTATCTCTGTGAAATCTAGAATCCGAGGGTTTCTACATTTCAAACCATTTTGATTCGTGGTTATATTGGTGGAATATATGATATGCAAAGCTATC
>NC_142929.1:172616171-172618671 GCF_046866305.1 Octopus bimaculoides
GAATCATTTAAAGTTATGCTACTTGAGTTCTTCAGTCATTCCCCTGAGTTTACATTTTGAAATTATGCGAACTGAACGTCATGAATTATTTTACCAAATGACTTCAAATGCTAAATCAACTTTTGGAAGAAACAAATCATCACCCGGATGATTTCATAACGTAGATTCATAATTCCAGATATTACCCTGCTTACGATGAAAGATCAGACTTTATTTCCAGGCAGGAGATCTAAATTATCACTGAAAATATTTCTTAATTTCTGTGAAACTCTCAAGTGGTTGCAGTAAAGCTATGCTTTCTGATTCCATCTCAGATGGAAATTTCAGGACTTTATTGCAAGTTATTCTGCATGTCTCACACAAATTCTCTGAATTCATGCTTCTTGCTCATTTGGCTTTGTTCATTAGCACACATTTTTGTTATTTTTATATAGATACACCTCCATCACACATATATGGGTATATGTATATACGCACGTTATGTGTATGTATGTGTTTGTGTGTGTGTGTGTGTGTGTGTGTGCCTGTTGGCGTGTGTGTATATGTATGTATATGCATGTGTGTGTATGTGTGTGTGTAAATGGATATATATGTATATGTATACACATATGCATATGGGTACGTAGAGACACGCACGCAATATACTCCAACATACGTACATATGTTTGTGTGTATGTGTGCGTGTGTCTGTGTGCATGTGTCTGTGTGCATTTGTGTGGTTGTGGGTGTGCCCACGCGTGTGTATTATGCACACATTAATGTATTTTTGAAATGTCACATATTTAACTACATATATTACTCTGGTTTTGGTGTTATTTGTGTCAAGAAACTAATATGGAAATATAATCTTTCGTTTCGTCAATAATATACAGTTACACCTATATTTAGACATCTTCTATTGACATATTCGCGCTGCAATTTTTATGCATATGAAATATGAATATATACAGACGTTCATATATATGCCTCCTCTCTTCATCTAACTATCTAAATACCTATCTATCTCTCTAGCTACAATTTGCCTCTCTCTATCTCTTATCCTGTCTCTCCGCAAATTATTCACACTCCACCACATCACAAACACTTGCGCACCTACGCACGCACGCACACACACAAACACACACAAACTAACACATGAGCACCCACAAACATATGCTTCCAAAACTACATCGAACTGGCATATGCAAAATAATCTGTTATGACAAAAATCGATTTAAACATTTCTCTATCAAGTTTCTTCACTCACTTTCTCTATGAGAATGCGGACTTGTCTGTCTATATATCTATCTATCTATCTATCTATCTATCTATCTATCTATCTATCTATCTATCTATCTATCTATCTATCTATATATCTATCTATCTATAGGGGATGTAAGTGCCTCAAAGACCTGCTCAGACGTTTCCATTTGTCTGACAGGTTCCGACTCGACCATCCGAACGTGCCAACGTGGACTTGGACAAACCGCGTCGGATCGTCGAGATCGTATCTAGATAGAGTTCTATGTAGGACAGCGGATAGAGATAGTGTAGGATGTCCACAATTTAAAATAGTCAGCTACACAGATCACAAGTTTGTGACGTGTACGCTCGACTTAGATAAGACACATAGGCAGGGTCCCGGTTACTGGAAACTGAACGCTTCGCTCTTAGCGCGGCAGGTTTACAGGAACCGGATTAGCGAATTAATTAAGAGGGTGTTAACAGGAGCCATCGTTAACAACCGCTGGTGGTTTGCCCTGAAAATGGCAATCAAATCGGAATCTATTAGGTTTAGTAAAGAACTAGCGATAGATCGAAATAGAGTAGAGGGAGACTTAGTTAAGAAACTAGAAGAGGCACTTACAACTGGCAGCGCAACCAACGTTTTGGCTACGAGGATGGCCCTCGACCAACACCTCAACGCCAAACACGAAGGTTGCGTCGTCAGAGCTAAAATGCGTGCCTTAAGGAACGAAGGGATCGAAGCTGCGCGAGAAGCCCGGGTGGCGGAGGCGCAACGCGGTAACAGAGCCACCATTCGGTCTCTAATCGATGAACAGGGATGTAGTCTGCTCGAGCCCGAAAGGATGTGTGGGGCCTTTCAACAGCACTTTGCTCAACTGTTCGGTGCGAGCGGTGAGTCGGAACGCAGGATGGACTTCACTGCCTACCTGACCGGCCTGCCGCGGCTCTCGGCGGGAAAGGCAGAGTGTTGTGAGGGTCCCATCACAGCTGCTGAAGTAAGGGATGCTATGGCGGGCTGCGCGAGGGATAAGTCACCTGGATTGGATGGTCTACCCTACGAGCTGTATTGTCAAATGCCAGACTTGTTTGGCGACCTCTTGGCATCAGTCTATTGCAACTGGCAACAAAACGGGAGAATTCCCGGTTTCGTGAGCCGAGGTGCAGTGACATTGCTGAAGAAAGACCCAAACAAGGGGAATTTTATAGATAATTTCAGGCCCATCACTCTGCTCAACGCAGATTTGAAAATTTTGGCCAAAGTAATAGCCGAGAG
>NC_142929.1:172623671-172648671 GCF_046866305.1 Octopus bimaculoides
AAGCGAACGAAAACTTCACTATTCCAATCTTCAGCCCAAATATTCTGATAAATTTGAAAGTGTCTCTAAAAAAATTCACGGTAATCCTCGGCCATGCGACACCAAAAATCAACGATAAGAAAGGCACTTACGAATTCATCGGCTAGCGAGTTCAGGCATCCCACCCCAAAGAAATCCACTCCATGTGCGCCACAAATAGTCCCGTATGAAAAAAAGTCCCGTGTGGAGGGATTACGGATTTGACTGCTGTTTCTGAATTTTCAGTATGTTGGAGAAGCAACTCAATTGCTAATCCCTTATATTTATGATGATAAATGGTCTTACCGATAAAGGTTTATTTCATACTGAACTACTTGGCAAAATTGTTAATTGTTAATTCTATTATTAATTGACGATTCCCTGCCCTCATTTCTTGTATATATATATATAGATAGATATGCAGAGTCTTATGTCAGGTTTTTTTGTGAATATAGGTTCGTAATATATGATCGTAATGATGAATCATATATCTATATCTATATGTATATACATGTCTTTGTGTTTGTTTGTTTGTTTGTCTGTATGTGTGTGTGTGTGTGTGTATGTGTGTGTGTGTGCGTGTGTGTGCGTGCGCGCGCGTGTGCATATGAATATAAGTATGTATATATATTTAGATTACGCTGAAATTCTTAGGTCTTATCAGGAGAGCCCAAGGCGAAATGTTACTTTCGAAGAATGAACCATAATTGCTTACTCCTCTATGTTTCTAATATATTTAGTATCAATATTTTATTTCCTACTCATATATTTTATCTTTGGTCATATATATATATATATATATGTGTGTGTGTGTGTGTGTGTGTGTGTGTGTGTGTGTGTGTATGTGTGTGTGTGTGTGTGTGTGTGTGTGTGGATGGATGGCTGTATATACATATATATGTATTCATACATATACATATACACGCACATATATATATATATACACACACATACAAACACCCTCCCACATACACCCCCACACCCCCACATCACCCCACCCCACCCCCACACACATAACTGTTATATGGTATATGTAATAGTAACATGCAATTTGGAAATGAATATGCGTGTATGTCTCTGTTTCTGTATATCCATCAGGAAGAAGTTTTAAACACCTTCTATCACGTATGTGTGCGATTCGTGTGCGAGTTGTATAAAAATGTTATATGTATGTGTGTACGTATGAAATACACACACACACACTCACACACACATACACACACAGACACATATTTATATATACACACACACACACATATATATATATATATATATATATATATATATATATATATATATATATATATATATATATATGTATATATAATAATTTCTAAATTGCGTACTCGCGCATGTGTTTATTTTGTATGTGCTTGGTCGTGTAAGTCTGTAGCGATTATTTTTATGTTCGTCTAGCTTGACTTCTATAGGAGAAGATTCACAATAATAAATCTTATGTGTAACGTTGATTTGTTAATTAGCTTTCGCTGGTGGTCTCACCAATATGATATATGTGATAAAAGCTATTAGAATCTTTTTCACAGTCATACAGAAACAGAGAGATATACACACTTGCACGTATTAACTCCCGTTCGTATGCCTATGTAATTCTTCGGTTGTTTTGTTGCTTATGTGTGTGCTTGCATTGCTATTTTATGCATAGGCATCTTTGTATCTGGTTGTTCCTTCTGAGTTAGAAGTGTCTCAAATAGAACTAGCCAACTTTCATTTTGATAGACGAACAGATTTAAGGAATCTAGTTATAGTGATCTCCATATAGTGTTTATATGCACAGCTAGAGATATAATTAGAGTATAACTGTAAAATAGATATGAATAATAACATTGATTCTTTTGTAGTTTGTTGACAATTAATAACAGTTGATCTATATTGCAATCATTTTGTGGATGACACCCACTTATACATCCCAACACAAACACACGTGCAGGAATAAAAATATATTTATTTTATGTTGGAATTGTCCGGAGGAAGATGTTGTTACCCATGGACTTAGCAGGGTTTTTGAACGCGTTGAAACAAAAAAAACAAAAAAAACAGGCGAACGAAATTAAATATCAAAAAAGATCCCTGTTTAGCTGGATTTTAGCCTGGGCTTTCACGTAATCGAAGGATTTGTATCCGGAACAGGAGCATTCTTGAATCATAATTTGAATTTCCTTAAAGAAGATGAAGTTGTTTCCCTTGACTGAGCCCTCGGAGTTCATATCATAAGCATTTTACTTGCGAAAATACCACCGTTGTTGTAGCGTACGTTTCGTAATTAATAATAGGTTCTTCTCTACTCCGATCCTTCAACTACCAGGTGTATAAATAAATTCTGTTTGTTCCGGTTTCTGACCAGCTAGGCATGTTGTGTATATCGAAGTTTGTATTAACTAAGTTTTTGACAATCCCATATATCTTATGTTCAATCAGTGACTGATAAACAGTTCTACATTTCCTTTTTTATTTTATTCTTAGTAGTTGTTACTAACAGAACAATTCGAATCTTACTGATGTTTGTGCATAGTTTTGGCTGCCACTTCATTATGATTGCAATTTTATTTTGCCAAAACAACAATAGGTAATATTAGCAAACTCCATGTTAAAGATTTTATAGAATTGTGTATTCATCAAGTTGTGAATGCACTTATCTATATTTTTGGACGCCTTTATGTCCTAGAGCGAATTATACTGTACTATTGTTATGTTATCTTCACTTGTACATAAAGATCGAGGGAAAATGAATGGTATTACAATATAAATGATCTGAGATTGTTATGTTTTCAACTTGAAATATTTCATAATCTTGGAAAATAAAAATTAAGTTTAAATTCCACAGCCATTTTAAGACTTTCTGCCAATAGTTGTCTATTGTTTTTAGAGTATGCGACATTTTATGCTATTTATTGCATTTGTTGCTGAAGTAGTTCGTAGAATTCGAAATTGTGGCGGTTGAGAGCGCGTTCCTTTTATTTTTATTAGTTTGACATCTATGGATATATTACTGCTATAAATGCAGAAACTGCAATACGAGCAGAAACTGCAATACATCACCGTTCGTCGAATATTATCTCACCTGAAATTGAATGTATATTCAAAATATATCCAATTTTGTGTCTACACGTTACACAAGTTCTTACGCTTGGTTCAGCACTGCAAAATACTGCATAAGAACGTGATATTTTTTAACCAGGTGTATCAAATGTATTGTTGATTTAATAAAGTAAATGGCTGAAATGCTTGAATACTGAGAGGGAGAAAATCTAATCTACTTAACAACTTCTGATGCAGTATCCTTAATCCGAAAGCGCTAATGTATGTTAAGTCATACTTAGCCGAAAAACTAACAACAAGGCTATACGCACACCACACGTCACTAGGTAGGTCCTATCTATCTATCTATCTATCTATCTATCTATCTATCTATCTATCTATTCAGCTAGCTTAAAACAGACAGACCTTAAAAGAAGAAAAAATTAACTTTAAAACCTTAAAACTTTAAAAACTTTAAACATTTGTTCTTTAAAACTTTGAAATTCTATAACTTCATGTCTCTCAAGAGTTAAATAAACAAAATTCCGAGATTCGTAGAGAATTCTCTGAGAACTTGGATTTTTTTATTTTAATTTAAACCCAAAAGATTTTTTGGTAATTTTTGTCTCGTCTCAATAGAGATCTTTTTGAATTTTTTTTTTTTTTTGTGGGGATGGTATTTATTAAAAACAAACATCCTGGTAATTTCTGCATTGTTGCAAAACTTCTTTTTCAAAGGTTTCCTAACAGTTCGTGTAATCTATTAAAACCTAACCCTTTCACAGTGTCTCAGGTTTTCATTTTTCGTTTTCATTTTTCAATTGTTACTTTCTCTTGTTCATTTTCTCCTGTCTTGTTCATAAGTGCTTTGACTTATATTAACTTCCCTTTATTTCTCTTAACTTAGCTAAGTGTTCCCTGTTTTATTTTGTTACTATACTTCACTCTCCCCTTTCACCTTCTCAACCTCTCCTACTAACGGCGTTACCATTTTGTCTCTCTGTACTAAGTCTGTTTTTTTTTTGTGAAGTCAGTTGTTTAGCAGATGTAAAACTCTTATTCCAAATTAGTGACAGTATATTTTATGGTAAACTATATTGAAACCACTAATATATTAGCACATACACATTTAGAATTGTAGTCCTTATCTTTGGGCATGTTGTTACAATTTTGAAAGTTAACTGTATAAAACGATGCAGCTATCGAGGAAAGGAAGTAACCAAGTGAGCAACCAACACGTTTTATGTAACCTCTATCTTAAACAGAATAGTGAAAATAAGCAATATTTTTCGGAAAATCAAAACGATTCCTTTTAATATTTCTGTGATAAGTATTCTAGCGATAGGACATTCTTTCGTACTTATAGAAACAATTATAAGCAAAGAAGCAAAACAAAACATGCTTACACTCACAAATACATTAAAGCTTGCATGCATACATACATATATAAATACAAATATGCAACACAAAAAATATCATATATATTGTGGCAACACCATATGTGAGTATGGAATAATAATGAATTATAAGCTTAACAGTTCTTTCACATATTGCTACATTTGAAAACCACGCCACGTGGCATTTTACACGCCATACCTACACGCACAAGCATATATACTGTCAGTTAGACACACACATGTGCATTCTAGATAGTGCACTTACTCGTTTATACTTACGCTGTTCAGAAACTTCCACGCTAGTTAGGCGTTCTTCAGATTCTATTTTATTAATATATATTTTAATATAACTAGTATTAAGCTAATCACTATCTACTGATTATTAAAGCTCTTTCAACGTAAAAATAAACCGTTTAATTTAAATAGCAAATTTCCCAAAGGTAACATGGAGTTTTAGTTTTCGTTTACTGCTAATGGACTGGAATCTTAAAAGTTGTATTAATCCTCTTTGTTCAATCTTGGAGAGCAGATATTTTGATACGAAGCCAAATGCAGATATTGAAAACGAAAATTACCAAGTGCATCAATGTCTTCATACGCGAAATATATAATCGGTATCATGTGTTAGTAAATAGTTTTTATTAATATTTGATATTAAATTGAAGATAGAATTTTCAAAGATAATAACAAGAAATTTAGTTTAGATATATGATGTTAGAAGTTAAATATCAAATTCGTTGCATACTTCGTATGACTGAATTTCGAGATGCATTACCTGCTCAATAACAAAAATCCAAAACAATTTTACCTATATCATTAAAGTTCATTAGCAATGAAATAAGCAGTCCTAGTCTTAATTGTCATCGTTCAAATGTCATAAAATTCAGGTCTTTGTAGGAAGCAATTATTTTTTTCCCGAAAGGTGAGGTAAGCGAACACGTGTTTAAAAACGTGTTATTTCCCAAATGCTACCATTGTTGATCTGAAACATAATACATACATACATACATACATACATACATACATACATACATATATATAGAGAGAGACATATGCATATATATATATATATATATATATATATATACACATATACATATGTTCATACATACATAACATCGATGCAGACATTCATATGCGGACACACACACACACACGCACACACGTACACACACACACACACAGACACACACAAATAAATGTGTGCGTGCGTGTAACTTTACTCATATCATTGTCTCTTTTGATCTTTACATTGTTGATATTTATAAGTACTTTGATGTAGTATCTTGCCGTCGTCATTACATTTAGAAAACCAGTGACTTATTTGCCATAGATTTTCAGTTAAAATTGAGTTTGCGTTTCGCTCACATTCTTGGGAATTATCTCTGCTATTTTTGTTTTACTTTAACTCTGTTCACCTACTTGTCCAGAATAATTACCAGATGTGCTAAAATTGTGGAGCCAAAGAAGAGATTTCACCAGGAATGTAACCCGATGTACCACTTTATCCGTTCTCTCTTGCTGAATAAGTGACGTGTGTTATAACTGAGGTTTAATTATCCATTCCGCATGTAACTAATCACTCGTTGAACTCTATCTACTCTGGCGAGAAATCGCCCATATTGCTTCTTTCTACTACTATTAATGAAAGGTTTGACGTGTTTTCTACATATTATTTTTTCTTGTTACGACAGGTAGATATTCACTGAAACACCTTCAGGTCTTTATTAAAAAGTCAGTTTTTGTTTCTGTCAAATTTTGTTCACTATTTACTTTTTATAAGTGACATTTGTATATTTCTAAATTGAATGACAATGAATTTGTAATACATTCATGCTCTACACGTGAAGTTAGTAAAATTTTATCTTTTAACCATTCTTGAATATAATTAATGCAGTCTTTTGTCTTTCTTGTAATTATGGTTGCAGCTGTATCATATCTGTTATTCGATGATAACCTTAAATCGAACCATTTTCAGTGTTTCTGATAGCACCTTGTATATACATGTTGTGTCATTTCTGTATGCAAACGTAGTCATACAATTGAGAGATTTATTCTTGTTCGACTAGAAATTTGTAGCAGCATCAGTCGACTGGTTGTCAAGGTAGAGAATTGCCATACCAGAAACCAGATTACGAATTAATTTTCCTCGTAAAAGTTAATGGTTAAACAAAATACTTCAGTATTCACTTGATCCAATTTTTTGTTCTAATTTTCCTCTCAATTATAGTACCCGACACATTGGACCTTTTTCATTTCAAAATAGGAATCGATAACAACCCAAGGAAAATGGTTTGGTAGAGTTGGTGGAATCTAACAAAATTCTCTTTCCTAGTTAATTTACATCCTTTTCCTATCTCAGTTTGAGACCTGCCAACGTTGCCGAAAATATATGATGAGTACAGGCTAACAATCAAAATAATCGACTGTTCGTAATGCGACAATAATCAAATCACTATATTATAACACATCAACAGCAATAACAACAATACTGTTGCAAATAAAATAAGTATTGGCTTTTGTATTGCATCAATGACAATATTTCTTGATTGGTAAAAAAAACTAATTTATTATTGGTGCATCTTTTGTCAAAACGGAAATAATGGATATAATCGACAGTGGTATTAAAACACATTTCACCTATAAAATGAAAAAATGAAAACAGTATTCATTTCAACAGTCCACACTTCTACTTACTACGAAGATTCGATGAACTTAAATTAGTAATGGCATACATAAAAGCATATATAAAATATTATGAGGGTGCAAGTAACGAACTTTTGATACAGGACGCAGATTTTGGAAGGTGATCGATTCAAACATTGCAGTACATATCTAGTACACTTTTATTGACTCCGTTGAGAACAGTATCAATATCATCAATAGAATTATATGTATCTTATAATTAGAGGCGAAAAAGATCATTGATAAATAAAGGTAAACTTTTCATATCAATATTACTAAACTAACATATATAAATTACGAACGCACTTGACAAATATATTAACAATATCAATAATTATATTTTTTAAAACCACCATCATCATCATCATCATCATCATCATCATCATTGTCGTCGTCATCATCATCATCATCATCATCATCATCATCATCATCGTCGTCGTTGTCGTCGTTGTTATCATTATCATTATTATTATTATTATTATTATTATTATTATTATTATTATTATTATTATTATTATTATTATTCCATTGAGCGGCAGATTTGTTAGAGAGGCATACATGTCTCATAATACTTATTCCAGCTTACTTTCTGAATTTAAATAACACCGAACTGAACTTAACTTTCATCCTTCCAGTAGCTGTTAAAAAAAAAAAAAAACTATTGAACTCCTGACGATATTAAAAAAAAAAGCCCCAGTTTTTGTGCCCAACACTAGTTTCTGGCTTCCGTACCTA
Source organism: Octopus bimaculoides (assembly GCF_046866305.1). Lineage (NCBI taxonomy): Eukaryota > Metazoa > Mollusca > Cephalopoda > Octopoda > Octopodidae > Octopus > Octopus bimaculoides. The sequence goes on from NC_142929.1 coordinate 172,631,543, forward strand.
TGCTAGAATTGATCGTAAGTGCAATGGATCGTCGGATCATTATAGCGAAGGGTCTGATCGGCTCTTTAAATTCAGAATTGGAATCCTACTGCCGTCAAGTTTTCTTTTCATCATTTCGGAGTCTATAAAATAAGAGTCAACTGTTGTTGATTATTTAATCTACTAACACTCCCTTCACCTCCAGTCGTAGTACCGAACTGGTATAAAGCAGCTAGTCATTTAGATACTACAGAATTAAAGAATGATATTTTGAGGGAGTCTACGAGCAGATGTGTCAGCATAACTATTCCACCAGACTTTTTTAATTAAAAAAGTCGGCACATCTGTACTGTTGCGTTCAAATATATATAAGTAACAGAGTTGTCTTGTTGATAAACGACACACGCAGAAGTCAATGAGTACCAAAAGGAGAGCTTGAGACCAAATTCTATAAAAGATGATATGGTTCGAGCGAGGAGCAATTAAAATGAATACCATGGACAAGAGAACATTTTATCTTCATTTCATCTGATAGTAGCATGTGTCTGTATTAAGTGAACGTGATGGATAAGACAACTGAGATAAATATCTGGTAGCTGTTTGTTACTGTGCTGTAATTTAAACGTGATGAAGAGCACCTCATACATGTACGAACGTTTCACATGAAGAACTAGTCGAGGAGTTGAATAGATTTCCTGGCACTGACAGATCGGGAATGTGTGGAGAAAATGCTTGACTTATTCTACCAAACAATAGGCAACGGATTTTGGAAGTGGATGGTAGAATGCCTTTAGTCAGATGCCCCTTATGAGGTACCAATTACAATTTCAGGGTTTACTACACAGAATATCAGGCAGAAGAAGTATGACCATAATGCCTCCTCAGTCCGTTGTCACAAATACAACAAAGACTGTTATCAGGAGCAAAAACAGCAACTACAGCAACAACATCAATGGTAATAATAGCAAAAAGAACAATAGCAATGGCCGCTCCAAGACCACCATCAACCACTTTGAACTGAATCTTCATTAACGGCACAGAAACAGTAATTCTATAGTAATTCTATAGTAATTCTATAGTAATTCTATAGTAATTCTATAAGTGGACGTGGCACCAACACTTACAAAATGTCTCTCAGATTTGCTTTCGTTACCTGCAAATCACAAACAAAAGCATACATGCGAAGACGTACGACCTTTCTCTGCTTTAGCATCATCTGATCCAGATAACTCATCATGTCTTGCATGAAGAAACCAGAGAAAGTTGATAAGGCAGCAGCTTTTTTGTCCAATGAAATAGGCACTGACACTGTCAAACCCAAAACTGCAACTCAAAAATTAATAAAGAAAACATTTTGCTAAGCTCCTTGAGCATGTCAGCAAGACCATGAAAAACCCCACCTTGTTTTTTTTTTTTTTGAATGCTGTTAACCAAGAAACACATTAACCAGCTGATAGATATGACTTCCAGTGCATTCATCGAGTAGAACTAACCCCTAGTTGATTAGCCGAAACGCAATCTCGAATAGTTGCGGTATCGTCACTGATATAGGAGTCAGAGTCATTGCATCTCTTACTCGAGCTTTTTAGATAGTTTTCAGATACTTAAGAACTGTAACATACTGACATTTAATTTAGACGCGAAATAAAATCTTGTGTACACACTATTGTCAGAACAAATAATCGGTGACAGTAAGACTTGGCATCTGTAGCGGTTTTAATGCTCTTAAGAGTTTATTGTTTATTCAGAGAAATGCTGGCTACCAATATCAATTTTACACTAGACAGTTGTAACAGGTTGGAAAAAACAAATCAGAAACTACAACTTATGGGTTATCATCAGACGGGAAACCCAGAAACTTCATTTAGTTCGTGATCAGAGGTATTGCGGTACTAAATCATTTCCCTAATAGGAGCAAGATTATGCTTTGTAGTGCTGGCAGTTTGCTGAAAGACTGAACTACAAAAGATGCCTATAAAGAAAATGTAACGTGAACAAATTATACCAACCTGTAGCGAGGGACTACACAATTAATGGGTGTCCTATGATCATTTAACATGCGTGTAATATGCTAAAGGTTGAATAAAGAGTTATAACATCTACATAGAATTATACATATTTAGATGTAGCAAAATAGTTATTATTAAAGAGGAATTTCATTCTATCAGCATCAAACCGAAATGTTCTTAATTCTATCAACAGTACCAATTTGTTCAACTATAAAATCTATGATTAGTTGTTTCCTGAGGTATTCCCTACGGATTACTGACGAATTATTCCCTCTTGCTAAATAGGTATAAGTGCTGTTATGCCTACTGAAAAATTCTAGCTCACATTCAGAGCCACAATGATAGAGAAACATCAGCGCTAAAATATCAGTTTCTACTCTATCAAACTTCAAAGATCTCTGACAAACCTTCTGCTTCTTTTCCTCTTCATCAGTCTCTAGGCTCCTTAATTCTGCCATTCAACCATCGCCTGGCTACATTTCTATGATAAATATCGACCTGAAACTGAAGCAGAGTAATGGTCTGGGCTAGCTTGCGAGTAATGTAGGCAAAATCATTTCTCCTGAGTCCAAAACATATAGGGGAATAATACAGTTTGTTTGTATACACAAGTTTCACTCTATTCACTTCATATCGGATATGGTAACATTATTCACTTGACAGAAAAGAAGTTATAATTTTTACTGCATCAATATGTAATCTATGGTGAAAATAATACATTTTATAGACATATATTTCGTTTGTATAAGCACATATTATTGAATTATTAATATCCATCTCTCATAAACTTTAAGGGCTTATGTTGATTCTGGAATTATATCTCGCCTTTAATTGGTTTCCAGCATACTTGAGTATTTTGATATCGAAAAACAGATGTAGCAATTACTTTATGTGTGTGGGGGGGTGGGGGGGTGGTAGAGTGTGTGTGTATGTGAATAAGGAAAGCAAACTGCGGAAATACCAATAATATCAATATTTATGTAAGACAAGTCAAGCATCAGGTTTTTAAAGCGACGTTTTACACGTTAAAATATACATATGAACTACCAGCAGTTATGTCAGAGAGATATTTTCTTATTTTAAATAATCGTATTATGCTATAGTTAAGTACTGAAATATACGTGTAACGTGACTAGATCTGACTTAAGGTTTATTTTATTCCTGAGTTCGTCTGATGATCTGAAACACATTCATGTTAATATTATGAGAGTCAAAGATGTAAAAGAACGCCGTCATTGACAAAAAGAACATCAAAGAAGTTTATGGAAATATTGTATAAGCCAGCAAGTGTCAGCAACCATATTTATTCTCTTCCGCTCGATTTGGCTACAGACCTGACTATGGAAATTGCCAGCGGAGTGAAATCAATGTTGGTGCTTGTAAAGAGGTTGTGGAGTGTAAGTATAGACAGCACAAAAGTTGGATGTTAGGAGATGAAACGCTACAAAAACATCTATATGTTGTGAAAAAAATCTATAAATCAGTTGTTTGAAGGCTGACAGATTTTATCGTATTTTATCTTATTTTCGACCACATTCCACTTTACTCATCCTTTTATTTTCTTTCTTTTATTGAATCTACCCGTATTACGCCGTTTCTTCTTCCCAGGGATTAAAATACGAAATTCACATCATCAATATATCTTGGAATATAAAATGAAAACATATCTAAATCAATTTTTTATATTTCAAAACATGAACGCATTTATAGCAATCGTGGCTTCTAGATTTCATGGCAACGAACTTATCGTACTGTATTTAAACTGAATGATTTGGTCAGGTAAATATGTATTATACCTTAAGCAAGTTATTTCATGTAAGCATTTTTCTTTGGCAATGTAAAGAAATATATTGACAGACATAATCTTCGAAGGATACTAAAACAGATAAAAAAAAAAACATTTTGAAGACCGAATGTCAATGATATAGGAGGAAAGTTTCGTTGACTGAAAAGAACAACGCTGTTACTCATAATAAGCTATAAGAATTGAAGTTAGAGTGAACTTAGTAAGCACAACTGTTGTAGTCAGAGCGTTGGAGTTGCTATTTTATTCTTATATATCTATAAGTCAGTCACAAGAAGAAATGCTGCGCCCATGAAGAAAGTGGGAAGGTATCCGCAGATCAGAAACCAGTCCTTAAATGCTTGCAACACAGTTGATTCCGATAAAATCATTCAAGTGCCATTTGGTGAAGTTAAGTAGAGAGATGGATTCAGTGAATTACTCAAGAATAAGGTGGTGATTGCAAGGGGCTTCCGTACAATTTGAATATGGAAAATTTAACTTACTCGATTCTGGTCGAAATTATGTTATGGTAGAATGCCTTTGTCCAACGTAGATATGGAGCCGGTTTCTCAACCGTCTAGCTGTGCCTATAGCTATACAATCTCAGTTGTCTTTAGAGAATTAAACTGTTTGCTACAAAACCTGATATTCGCAAGGACATGAATATTAGATATATCAAGTAAAGTGGAGTTGAGTGCACTTTCTGCTACGTTTACAGAGATAGCAACTCAAGCGCTTAGTATGTTTACATAGCAAAAAACTGCTTTCCATCTAAATTGAAACATACATTTTGTAAGGGACTACAAAAGTACAAAATTTACTGCTATGTATTTTAAAATTTGGTGGTATATACCTACTAATATACACTGAAAAGGACAGAATTAGTGTGTCAGCTATGTAACAAATTTGTTTTCAATGTTGGGCTGAATAAAGAGGATTAATATCAACTCTAATACAATAACGATCATTGCATATCAAGATTTGATAAAGTCTTGCATGTTTTTACTGTTCCATTTAGAGATTGTAACTGTAATGTTCGTGTTATCTGGTCTCTTTGCTTGAAAATCCAAGCTTCTCCAGATTGTGACTTCGGTATTTACTAACACAGCAGAAAACCCCAATGATCCTTTGTATGAATGTAAACTTAGAAGCAGGATACAGGAGCTGGAGGTATCGAAGCAGTTGTCTATAAATATTCACCATCACAGCGATTTTGCAAGAGAAGTTCACAACTCCATGGAATTTGACTTCTATGAATGTACACAATTTCTCTTTTCTGTCCCAAATGTCTATGATAGGGATGTTATGCATACTCTTATGAGTGTATATATTCCATAACAGGGTCTTGTTTATATGAATCCTATAGTAATCTTTTCTCTGGATGGAATTTATATTTGCTTAGCAACAACATTGTGCAGCCGTAGGAGGTAGTAAATCGTTATTTGTTGTACCGATGCTTATTATATGTCCTCTGTCCTCCACATTGACAGTGCCATAGCTAACATATGTGATTGAAGCTAGCCTTTTGAAGGGTTTCCCCGTCTCATTTGCTCATAAGGTACTTTGCAATTATTTTCTATTGTTAAATTGCAAAAGTACGTCCTTTAGAATATTATGCTATGTAGCGGTTTGAAGTCTAGGAGAGACCACCTTTTATGTTAATATTGTTTTGTTTTCTAGTTTACGGGTGACTTATTTTCCACGTTCAGCAAGCAAATAAGAACACTTCTTTTAGACGAATGCCGTTTCTACGTCAGGTGGAAATAGTGAAAACTCCAGATGCTTTTTTACATTGTAAATATTTTAAGTAGATAGCTTTATCAACAGAGATGCTATCGGTTACATTGGTATCTCTAGTAGTTTCAGAGACTTGCATTAGGTTTTTATGAAAAAGAAAAAAAAAATGAAAAGAAACGGATTTAAAACCAAAGTAATCAAAATTACAGAAAGACTATCTTCTTAGATATTCCTTTTGAAATATGTGTAACGATGGGGATGATCGTTCCACCCGGTGTTCAAACTGTTATTCAGGTATCGCAATAGCTGCAGCTAAGGTTTCAAATGCTTTTGCCAAGTGAAAAGATTTCGGCAACCATGTGGTAAGAATAAAGTCGAATACTTTCCTATAATCAACCCTTAGTATTGAAATGTTCTTGTGACATGTTCTTACTTCGGGCAAACAAGCTGTGACAACTTTTTCGGTACGTCTCCATACTCCCTTCTTTTCATGTGCTTGAACACCGATCGCTATTCTAAACTCACAAATATCCCAGAGGAACTTGTTGCGACAGCTTGTGTAAAGCATGTGCGTAATGTTTAGTCAAGAAATGGGTCTGTACTTCTCCGTTACTTGAAAGTTTCTTTATCGGAGTTAGTGAATTTGGTATGTCTGAGCAAGTCAATTTGGCATGTCAATTTATTATCACATTTTTATCTGTGCAAGTCAATTTGGTGTGTCAGTTCTTTTAAGTATACATATGTTTTGTAAGAGTAGGAGAAAACGTCCAAAAGGCCTTTTTGAATAGCACTTTCCTCCCTCGTTTGTTGTTAATAGTGCTGTGTTTTATATATTTATACGTTTATTTATTTACTTACATTTTATGGATCACTATCGGAAACTTGTTAGTGACACGCTAAGTTTTGCTTTTTAATCGTTGTTCTCAGAATATCTTGCATTCTGTAATTATAATAGTTTTATGAATAAGCCGTTCAAGTCATAGCAAAGGGACTTCCAGTTGTAACACTATCTAATTTATTAATGCTCTAAAGAAAATAACGAATGGTTGGACTGAAACTTAATTCAATGAAATGAACGAGTATAATAACCCTATGAAGTGTACCATGGAAAGTGCAGCAAAATAATGAAAATCTCTTTGAAGTGTAGTAAAGTATTTTGTCCTTCTCTCTACGTCTTGAATTTAGATATCACTAGAGCCAAATTTATCTTTCAACTCTTTGGGATCGATACAAGAAGGACCAGTCATAATGGAGTCGATAGTTTCGATTATAACCCATCTGTATTCAGTTACGTGGCCATGTGTCAATGTAAGTTGAAGAGAGCTTATTATTGCATTTTCTTTCTTATTGCTATTGGTGTTAGAAGTATTGATATTTTTGGATGCCATTTATATGAGAACTGATCGTAGATCTGCATTTAAGTAGTTCTCTAATGATAGGGAGAGTATCAGTATAATTTTCATAGTAGTATTGTAATTGATGGAAAGCATGCGTAAGAACCTCTAAAAATCAATGTAGTATATTATCGATTATACATATATATTTTACCAGGAAATAGTTAGAAACAAGGCATAACAATAGAATAAAAACATAATCTAGCAGAGATGTTATTTGAAAGTTATGCTTAGATCTCGGACGAATTTTGTTTTTGAAAGAATCTGTCAGCAGCTACAACGTATAACAATATTAGTAGTGAGAATCTTTTTTTATGGTGGAAGAGTGCATTCTATTTAACTGCCCACTCTCAAGGCCACATTTGGAGAATATATTTCACTGTGAAATCTAAGTTTAAGTCAAACCTTAGGTGTTCGATGATTCTATCTATTGGGTCGATAAATGCTTCAGTTAAAAGGGGTACTGATTGATTTTTAGCGGTCAAAATCTGACATTAGTGTAAAAACTAACTAGACATATAATGATGACAACTTCAAAACCTTTCATTGATAAATACTTTTATAAATTATTTATTTATTTAACGTCTAATGTTTCGTAAAATGTAATGTAGTTATGACAATTTTATATTATTCCTATTTACAAATCCATAAACTGGCTTTAATTTTTCTTCCCTCACACGCTCTAATTTTTTAACGCCCGACAGACTCTGGATTACTAAAAATAAGCACCATAAGTATTACGATAATTAATTTTTGGGGGGAGGCGGGATCTAATAATTATTGTACAACATATAATGAAAAACTATAGCTGTGCTTTTCCTATGTAAAAAAAAAATTAGTAAGTGTAATGACAATAGCGGATATGAAGTGGTGCAATGAATGTTCTAAACAGTGCCTTCTAGTCGTGTAATGTATGTCCTTCACATACTTGTTCATTGAAAAGATTTCGTTAACGTTGACATGAAAATTTGAATAGATAGATCAGCTTCAAATTATCATCTCTCATCTGAAATATACCAGGTTATTATTTTTTCTAAGAGCTGAAACGAAAACGAAATCGGCTAAATTTAAAGGCATTCTTCACTGTTGCTACTGTGTCGACGATGAAGGAATACTGAACACATCATACACCTAGTTGCATAATATAGAAAACAAAGGACAATAAGATGCTGTTGGCGAGAGGACCATGATCCCAGTGTTTAAAAAAGTAATGAAAACTGTGATGTAGAAAAGAATTTTAACATGTTATAAAATACATGTAAGTATGGATACAGAGTGACGATGCATTAACGAAATGGCCTTTGTGGAGCAATCATTGATACTTAAGCATCGACATTTCAAGAATTTGTTTCAACTCGTGGAGTTTACTTTCAGAAGTTTCAATATTGCTATGGCCAGTGTGAGGTTTTGTAGACCAGGCTTATAGTATATATAACATTTGTTTGCCTGCTATGTACTAAAATTTAATACCGAATGTAGACAATATATTATTTGAAGAAGCTAGATTTTTATAGCCATAGTTGCTGACGATGCTTCTGTAATGATTAGCCTTAACAGAGTTTGCCGCTATGCACAAGGACAAATGCCTTCCTGTACATAATATTCATTGTATAAGACACAGACACCATTTATTGTCCAGTAAACTTAAAAGTGAATTGCACGAAGCTTGAAAAGATTGCGTCAAGTCAAAATAATTAAAGCTTCTTATGTTTTTGATTAGTGAAAGTATAATAAAACATTTACTCAGTCACTCTTGATCTTAAAGGTGAGGTGATTTTAAAGAAATGGCTGTTTACAAAAACACCTCGACTTTTATGATTCGACTCTCAATAATTGACAAGTTAGGAAAGTGTCGCAGAAGTTTATTCTATTGTTTGCAATTAGGGTACAATTACAGAAACAAGTGTAATCCTGATAGTTCTTCGAAGTAAATACGATTAGTTAAAAATCCATTGGGTCGTAGAAATTTGAATATTCCTTATCATTGTTTTCAAAAGTACAGCATTTGGAAGAAAACTATTATTTTCAGATCAAAATCTGGAATTATATATAAAAATAATGAAAAATTAAGATAAAGCATTCAAATAAGTTTCACGTGGAGGAAAAAATTGCAGTTCTGAATAACGTGTTTCGGAATAGTATTTTTATATCTGAAGATATGAAATCATTGGTATATATGTGGACCTTGATTATAAATTATTGTTTGAAATAAATCCTAAAGAATTATTGGAAAATTTTTGGAAAAAGCAAACAAAGTAACCGAAATTATCTAAGGTCAGTGCAGCAGTTAAAGTATTTTTTATAATTAGAACAGCTTGATCACATGCAATGAAAAAGTCATCAATACCCAATTTCATATCAATGTCCTCGTTAATTCAGATAAAATACATGCTCGTTTTTAAAGATATCACGCAAGTAAGAAAAAAGTATGTTATTTTAAGGATTAATTTTTCTCATGAATTTTTTTCTCCCACTATTATTTTCTTTTTATGATCATGATTAAAGTTCATATTATTTATATATCTTTGTTTTTGTACATGACTAGAGTTGATGAAACGAGTATTCCTTAAGAATATCAAGTGTAAAGATAATTTACCGAAATATAGCCTAGACTGTATTAAAAGAAGGAGGGAAATTACCAACTGTATTTGAAGTATTCGATAAACGATAATAAACAAGTAAATCGGCAATGTATGAATCGCTCTTTATAAATTTTGGAGTACGTAAATACCAGAGATTGTTGGCAAAAAAGCGGCAAATCGACGTTATATAAGATAGCGTTAAACAAGGTATTTACACCAAACACTCAGCTACTACTAAACGTCTAAAATATACTGGTCCTGTCGAAAAGTCTCTCAAAGCCCGTCGCACGGAAATTCTTTTAAATACATTAGTAAGATTTTAATAGGAGTGACACCACTAAAATAATCATACCTCTTTGGACGTGTCTGTTGTAATGCAAAATTTCAACCTTGTTGAATATTTCTTACTTTACATTTTTCTAAATGTTACTAATATCCGTGAGGAAATGTACGGCATTCTTCTTCCATCGTTGCACAAATTACATCAGGTGAAGTGACAACAGTAGTTAGTCATGTAGTTCCCATAGAAAATAAAGCTAAAAGTTCCTTCCTTGATTTTAAACAAAATTTCACGCTTCAAAATAATGTCGGACCCTCAAACAGCACGTGAGGTAAATATGTTTCTAATTACATTTCTTTGAATAATATCAAAATGTTGGTTTCAAATTTTATCACGAGGCGAGTATTTACGGGGGAAAGGGGTATGTCAATTACATCAACCCCGGTGTTCAATTGGAACTTATTTTATTGAACCCGAAAAGATGAAAACCAACTTGCAGTGGAATTTGAACTGCTGCGAAATGCCGCGAAGCATTTGGCCCGTGCTAACGATTCTGCCTGTTCGCCACCCTAGCAATATCAAAACATTTCAAATATATGTGTTACCAATGCCAAATATTACTTAAAATAACGGTGAATAGAAATTCTTTTCTTCCTCAAAATCTATTAATAGCGTTAAACAAAAATTCTGGACGTGTTCGACCATCTATTGTTTAAATATATATTACATGCCTAGTATATTTAATAGTTACTACCCTATACTTAACTTGTATGGGAAAATTGAGCGGTTGATTCTAAAATCCATCTTCCTCCTTCTATCATCATCATCAGCGTCATCATCATCATCATCATCATCATCATCATCATCATCATCATCATCAACGTTGACGACCTTGTCGTCGTTAGCATATTCATCATGATTCTTATCAAACACACACGAGGAATATTTGCACGTGTTCATGTATATTTTGCTATAATTTTCAGAATTGTGACAATTACTATATTATGTATACAATAATATAGAAAATCTTAAGACGACAAGCTGGCGAAGATAGCAGAGCAAAAGTGTCAGGTATTTCTGGCATAATACGTTATATGATTGCCTAAATCAACATCGACTTTCATCTTTCTGGTGTCGGTAAATGCTGTAGTTATAATATGCAAGAGTAATTAACTGAAAACTATTGCATCCATCAGTAGTAAAAAATAGCTTTGTACTTTGCTCGAAGAAAGATTTGTGCATTCAAGTATATTCCTGCATTTCATATAGTTAAGGCACATATTTTTCACGTTGCGGTCTCTTTCAAGCTGCATAATGTATACTGAAAGTATGCTGATATTTGACAGGTAAATCGGTAAGAAACCTGGAATTCACAGATTATTAATTTCTTAAACCAACACAATATTAATATCCTAAATCTTTGTAAGGTTTGCAAACTGTTTGACATTGAAACGGATAGCAACTGATGTTATATTATAGCCTATAGAGAATCGAAAAGCTAAAAATAAAAAGGAACAGATTCGTATTACTTCACTAATATTGTTCTGCGACAATAATCAAAGCAGTTAAATATTACTTGGCGTATCCATCAAGAAGTAAAGAGGCACGTAACATGGAAATAAATTCATATTTCTGCAACTGAACCAACATAACTAATGTTTAATTTCCGAATCAGAACGTAGGTTTAGGCCCTCGAATGGGTCAGTATTTTTCTCCGTAAATTTTGATCATATTCTAAAACCCCATTGATATCAAGGTATTCAAACATCCCAAAGCAAATTTTCGAGTAGGTGCCTTAGCACACTCAGAGTATCTGAACGTGAATTAGATGCCCTTCCTTAGTTCTTTGATAGCTATTGTGATTATTGCAGATGTTTCGATATTTTGTTGATGTTCCCGGTCTTGTGAACCTTGTTTTGAAAATAAACGTGAACGATATTATTTTATTATCCCTTTCTTTTTTAATCATCTCTGCCATATTTGCTATGGGTTCAGATTTCTTCCAACCGTTCTTGTATATGAAATTCGCCCGTCGCTACGTCTTGAGTTCAAATTCTGCCGAGGTCGACTTTACTTTTCATTCTCTCGGGGTCTATAAAGCAAGTACCAGTTGATTACTGAGGTCGATGTAAGCGACTATCCCCACCCCAAAATTTCAGGCCTTGTACCTATAATAGAAAGGGTTCTTTTATATGAAATTTCGAATTAGTGTTCCTGTATGATGGCAAAATCTACTGATTTGTTGCAAATTTGTTGCAAATCTACTGATTTGTTGCAAACAATAAATTGTAGCTAGTTATTTTAATAATATTTGATATATTTTAAGGGATACTGTTACGTTCATGCGAAGAAGTAAACTAAATGAAATGCTTTGACTCTGCTTGATCGTTGCAAGAAAGTGTCATTATCAACAACATTACGGAGATGATAACGACAACCAACACAACAACAACAACAACAACAACAACAACAACAACAACAACAACAACAACAACAACAGCTGGAGCGCAGTCGCAGTAGTTCGGCGATGGAATCCTGAAGTGTACAGTGAAGGAGCTAAAGGAGACCACACAACCAGTTCCATGTAGTCACAACAGAAGTTGCTGATGAAAAGAACCTTAAAAAAAGAAACCGAGAGAACTACACTGGCAGCGCAGGACCAAGCTTTGGCAACAGAGTGGACGAAACCATTGCTCATATCACGAAAGAATGCCCTTAGACTTGCCCAAAACCAGTACAAGTTGTGGTGACACGACCAGGTAGTGAAAGTGCTACATTGTAAACTGTGCAAAAAGTGCGGGCTAGAGAGCGGCAAGACGTCGTATGAGCACAAACCGTTGAGAGTGACCGAGTCGGAGACTAGCAAAATCCTCAGGGATTTCCCAATCCAAACAGAACAGGTGCCAAAGCATAACAGACCGGACCTAGTGGTGGTGAACAAGGTGCACCACATACGCTACATAGTTGATATTGCATGCCCCTTCAGCCCACGAATAGTCAAGAAGGAAAACAAAAAGATGGATAGATACAACACTCTTAAGTACGAAATAGCCCGGCTACGGAAAATGAAGAAGGTGAAGATAGTGCTAATTATTGATGGGTCCTTGGAAACGGTATCAGAAGGTACGAAGAGAAATATAAAGGAAATTGGAGTAAAGAACCCAGTAGAACTATTACAATAGTTTTGCCTCCTTGGCACGACCACAATAGTCCGATAAGTATTAGAAAGCTGAAAAAAACGAATAGCATGGTACAGCAGGCTGCAAGTAGTAAGCCTACCACGCATACAAGATACTAGGAGCTCCAACAAAATCTGTGGTAAAAATAAGATAATAATCATAATGATAATTATAATAATTCATTATAATACAGAATTGTACGTATTTAAAAGAACGTTGTCGCCGTGAGAGCGATTACAACCCATGTAATTTTTCCCTTCTTGTTTTCTTTTCTTTTTCTTCTTTTACATAACTTGACTTTGTAAATGAACAATCTGTTGTGTTTATTTCAAAAGCCTATCAATGTGTAGGACGATGTGGGGTTTGGGGAAAAGTGAATGCCGGAGTCGTTGCGAACAACTCACCACGTGTTTTGAATACATTAAAATGAAAGGCCTCAATTTGGTTGGGAAAATCCTGGCTCGTATAACCCCAAAGTACACAGCGGTGACTTCGAGTGCATAAGAACTCAGCACCAGAAATGTTAAAATGGCAGTGCTGTGGGCTGTTCTGGGAAAACTCAAGCAATGTACTACCATCCGTGTTTAGGTAGGTAACGCTAGGAATTTTAAATGTGTTGCATAATTAAATCATATGTTATTTTAGTTAGCTGCTCTATTTTGGATGATATTCGGGTCAGTGACTACCAAAGATCACATCCTGAAAACACTGCCTGGCTTGATAGTGCTACCAAGGAGCTCAACAGGTACTGTTGTGCCACCAGGATGGGAATGTCCGAGATGTGCTGTGAGCGACGTAACCGCACCGCATACATTCGCAAAATTTTCAAGTATTTCTAATTTGTGGAGTTATATCGAACACCGTCATCGCATATAGGATGAATCCAACCAACGTGAATATCATTCCACCGACTGCCTTTGATAAGGAAAGGCAGGCGGTGTTTTTGTGTTTAGGAGTTATAGTGGATAATGTAGTGTGATGGACGTGATTGAAAGGGTTGAGAGATATTGTCCTTTTCATTCAAGCTCACATTTACTATTTTAAGTTCTATTTGGAAAGAAGAGTGTGGAAGGAGTGGGAATTATTCTCCTTGGCGCAGTTTCCCAACGGTGGATAACTGTGACAAATATATTCAGGGTGAATGAATCTACTCTAAAAATACTGCAGAATAACAATTGGGAAAAAAATCGTGCTCTTGGAAGGTGCGTTAATATAGAGGAAATGTAAGGCGATACACTGTAAAAATAGTCACCACGCCGGGCAAAATACTTAGTGATATTTTGTCTGTCTTTACTTTCTGAGTTCAAATTCCACCAAGGTCAACTTTGCCTTTCATCTTTTCGAGGTCGATAAAATAAGCGTTAGTTGTGCCAAAATCTGAAACTAATGTAAAGGAAGCGTTACTAATGCAAATAGTAATAATAGTAATAATATTAAAAATAGTAATAATAGGAAGTGCAATTATATAGAATTGAAACTAATATAGAGGAAGTGGTAATCCCGACATGTACAATTTGAACGATGTATATTTGTTGATAATAAAGTTATGTAAAACTTTGCATAAGTTTTGGTGCCAACCAATGCTTATATATATATATATATAAGATTTCTGAGTACCTTAAATTTTTTTTCTATATAAATGTACTTTCGCCTGCCCCACACCCGAACACAACCATACCACATCACACACCACCACATCACCACACCTCTCACCACATACCACACCCCCCGCACCACACACCACCACGCCACACGCCACCATACCACACCGCACCACATCAGACCACCCCGCACACACAGGCACTGACCACTTCCCAGCACGTACACCATCATCCACACACCTACATATGCGCACACACGCACACGTCAATGTCACCAGCCCCTTCCCACACGCACATGCATGCTCACACATACATACACACGCGCACCTCGTTTTGGGGCTCACCACTACTCTATTATCTCCCCTTCTTCCTAGCACTCCTGTATGACCCCTCTGTCCGGCATTGGCCATGATAGATCGCTAGCCACTAAACCTTTTCTATATATATATATATATATATATATATATATATATATATATATATGAAAGAAGGTTTGAAAATGCACTTATTTTAAAAATATTTATTTACTTAACCGGTTTCACTTTTTTAGAAAAAGATTATCAAAAGTCTTTGAGAATAATAAAAAATGTTAAAAAACAGTTTGAGTATTAAAATGCATATATACATTCTTTGATGATAAAATATATTTAAAGTATAAAGCTTTGTATGAACTTTGTAGTGTTACATACTGATTATCACACATTCTCTGAGGATAAATGTTAAAAACAGTGTATGAAAATACATATCTGGAAAAATACATATACATATTCTTTGATAATCAAATAAAGTTGAGGAGGAACTGACCTGGCTTTTTTTCTCTTGTGTATATTGAGGGAATGTTTTGCTGTCTTAAGAGACAGTATGATTGGCTAGCTGGGGTGGGAGGGAAGAAGAGTTAAAAAGGATTTTTTTTATTTTTGGTTGGTCTGTGACTTAGTCTGTCATGGTTCACTGGTTTTTGGGACTGGTTTTGTGCACATCTCTATGTGTGTGTGTATATATATGTGTGTGTGTCTGTGTGTATGTGTGTGTATGTGTGTGTGTGTGTGTGTGTGTGTGCCGTTTTTATTGGTCCCAGAGTTTATTGTGGAATGTGTATATGAGTGTATGTTTGAGTGTTTCCCGTGTCGGTGGGGATGCTAGGTGTGTGTACGGGAGAGTGTGCGTATATCTCTTTGTCTGAGTATGTATGTGTTGTTTTGATCGTCCTTGTGGTGTGTGTGTGTGAGAGCAACCGTATGTATGTGTGAGGGTGTGTACGTATGTGTGCGTATGTGTGTGTATGTATGTGTGCATCTGTGTGTGTGCGTGGGAGTGGTTTGTGTGAGTGTGGGAGTGTGTGTGTGTCTCTGTCTGAGTGGGTGTGTTGTTTTAAATATCCTTGTGGTGTGTGTGTGTGTGTGTGTGTGTATAAGCAAACGTATGTGTGTGATGGTTCATATGTATGTGTATGTCTGTATGTGTGCGTGTGTGGCATGTGCATATGAGTACGTGTGTTTTATCTATGGTAGGCTGGTGTGTGTATGTGTGTGCACGTTTGTGTGAGTGTGTATGTGTGTGATTAATATTTGTTAGGGTGTTGTGTGTGCGCATGTGTGTGTATGTGTATATGTGTTTGTTCGTGTGTGTTTGTGTGTGCGTTTGTGAGTGCGTGTGTATGTGTTTTTGTGTCGGTGGGGATGTTAGGTGTGTGTACGTGAGAAATACAATATATAGATATACGCATATATACATATATGTACATACCTATATATATGTGTATATATACATGCATATATGGGTACGGACATAAAAAACGTAGACAAAATGAGAAACGAGAACATAAAAAACAAAAACACAGAAAACGAACTTTTGTTCGAACAACGAAAGAAACAATCAAACAAAGAAACGATACAGGCAACATAAAGAACATTCCCTTCACCAGTTGTCCCCTGTTTCATCTATTCCGCCTTTCGAATGTATATGTATGTGTGTACGTGTATATGCATATATGCATGCATTTATGAGTATGAGATAGATAGATAGATAGATAGATAGATAGATAGATAGATAGATAGATAGATAGATGCATATATACGTATATGTTAATACACACACACTCAGACACTCACATACATACACAGGTAAACACTTAAATGTGTATGTGTGTTTGCTTTAGCGTATGTTTATATTGTAGCAACTACATTTAAGTTACTGCAGTGAGTAAAGATTGATAACTCAATCATTCTAGAAAAGAGATAGGTGAAATTATTACTAGGTGCTGCAGTATGACCGCTATCTCGGAAATGAAAATGGAATTCAAATTTGTGACGTTTGTAGCCTCCATTTTAATCAGAAACGATGGACAGATATTGCTTGAAGTCAACATTAAATTGTGACGCAAAACATGCTCGGAAAAATTAGCTTTGCTGAACGTCTTTGCAAAGGTAATTCGGTGCAGAATTATCGACTCCCTTACATTAGGGGAAAATGGAAGCAGGTGTATAAAACAGAAAAATAGGCAGATAATACTTTTCTCTTTCAATAGAACAAGCATTAGTCGCTTTATTGGGAAAAATGGAACATTATGAGATTTTAATAAG
>NC_142929.1:172653671-172663671 GCF_046866305.1 Octopus bimaculoides
ACACACGCACTCACACCCACAAGCACACATGCGTGCATATATATATATATATGTTAATATCATAACATGTATCAGAAAGTTAGAAATATATATATACATATATATATATTAATATCATGAGAGATTTAGAAATATATTTATATATTCTATTTCGTTGTTAAGATCATAGAAGCTTGGGCAATTCATAATCAATCCGGGTTGTTTTGCATGTCATTTAAAATTTTTCAGTTTTGAATTACACCTGTGTGTTTTATATGCTGTATACGTATAGTGCATGTTCGAATGTTTGACCAGCCACTGTGTTTGTGTATGTATTTCTTTCATAAGACGGCCCTCACTCGGAGCCTGTTCATTTTGTATAGTATGTAGTTTTGAAAAAGATAAATTAAATATATGCTTTTGTTTCCAGTTTATAGTCATTGAATATATTTTTGTGCTTTTACTTATGAAAAATACTAAAAGGCAAATGAAACCATTTATAGGTATGGTTCAAGTCTATTTTTTAAAGATCCGAGTAAAAAATTTCCGTTCACAAAATGGCTTAAATGTGCCTCATATTTTTAACGCACTCTCATACAGCATATATTAAGTTAAATGTCTCTAGAAGAATTCAGTCTCTCGCAATGAGACTTGGTATGCTATGCAATTTCAGAAGCAATTTGACATCACATAATCAAATGCGTCTGTCTCACTTCCAGAGGATCATACAGATACAACCTAGACATATATGATCGCACTCCCATATACATACATACATATATGCATACATAAATTCACACATACATACATACATGCATACATACGTACACACACACACACATACACACACACGCACACACACACACACACACACACACATAGATATATACACACACACACATTGAGGGAATGGAGTAGATAAAAATTCAGGCTACATATGTTTCCTAGTTAGAAAGACCCCGGAAGAAATAATTACTCAACGAGGTGTACTCCACTAGTTCCTTATCAGGCCGAAGATACCTAAGTTAAATTAAGCTAATATTGTCATCAAGGGATCTCGAGTTAACTCGCAGGAGATGTGACTTAAAATGAGAGGTGAAGCCGGAAAAATGGAGTGAAAAAACAAAATAGAAGAACGTGTGTATGGAGAAATAAAATATGGGAGTAGGCAATTGTCTAAAGTTAAGAATGTAGAAAAGGAGAGAGAGAAAAGGAAAGAATTATGAGTAGATTGAAGTTGAGAAGGGGAAGACGTCGTGAATTTTAGCTACGTAAACGCTAAATAAATAAATATATATTCGCACCCAAGTATATACATTTAAAAAGAATCAAAGAAAAGAAAAAAATAACTTTTAGAAAAATAAAAACTGTCAGAAGAAGAAAAGGAAGAAAAAATTTAAAAGTTGGTGTAAGGTGAATTTGCTCGGAGAGGAAGAAAAAGAGACCGATGGGAGATAAATTTATTAGTCATTAGGGGAACATAGTACATCGAAGTAAATTTGTGGTATACTGAGAAACTATATATTAGTATATCTGGGCACATGCACACATGCGCGCATTTTCTCTCTGAACCTGTGGTGTCCTACAGGTGTGCACGCGCCTACATATTCTCACGTTCAGAGAGGAAGCGGATCTTTTTTAAAACGGGGGCCACATTTTTCATTAATGTTTTACGTAGTGTTTTTGGTACGGAAAGACTTTCAAACTTCGCATACTTATCTATTTTGTGTTATAGAACAGAGAAATATTTTTGTATTCGAATTTATTTCATGTAAAAAATTGTCTTATTTCGATAATTTCAACCAATCACTGACAAGTATTCAGTTGTTTATATTTACTCCTTTGGCTGATTAAGCGATGTAAAGCGTATTTAATCTCCATACCTTCGTTTTATTTGCTTTTTTCATTTTAAATTTGCTTTAACCCTAACCCTAACCCTAGGGTTAGGGTTAGGGTTAGGGTTAGAGTTAGGGTTAGGGTTAGGGTTAGAGTTAGGGTTAGGGTTAGGGTTAATTGTTTCAGAATCGTTTGTTTATGTAGTCGGCACTTAATTTATATCGGCTGAATGGACGTCAGTGATTTGTTGAAATTACAGAAATACGACAACTTTAACATGGAATAATTTATGGATTTCTTTTTTTTTAAAGAAGACTAAGAGAAAAAGATGTTTTATATGACACATTCTACCAGTGTTCCAAGTTTCAAAGTGTTTCGTTAATGAAAAATGTGAGCCCCGTTTTAAAAAAGATCCGAGGAAGCTGTAGAGATATCACATGATTAAGAAAATATAAAGGTAGTTAAATTAATTGTATAAGTATACAGAAAGGCTTCAATTAGGGGCGGAGGAATAGTTAGGAGAGTGCTATTGAGAACAAATTAGATAACCTACGTTTGCCATTAAGAATTAGATGTCCCCTTACATTTAGATGTTTTCATAGACCTAAATACGGGCACTTAGAAGCTCAGTCATAAACCGTATGCGAAACATACGTATATACATAGACAGTCATTTTACACCCCTATTATGTTTAGAAACCTGATAGCCAACATCAGTAATATGAAATCAAACCCCAACCTCATCTCGTTTGCGGCGGCTACAAAGGTATTAATTTCAATAATAAGTAGTAATTTTACCCAAATCAACATGATGAGTTATTTAAATTATGAAAATCCATAAGGTATTTGATACAAGTTCCTCTAGACCTTTCTTCAGGCTACAAATGTAACACCAAATAGACACTGGTTTCCATTGTAGAAAGTAGTCTATTACAATAGAGGGGTGATTAGAAGACAAAGTGATAAATTATAAAGAGGAGGTAGTTGCATTATTAGACTTTCCCTCAAACAGGGATCCTAATGCAGCATTTTATCTTATTAATTTCCAAATGTTAAAACTGCGGTGAACATCTACGACCACAAAACAATAATACGTCAGGAACCGACTAATTTATGGAATATATATTATAAAGGAAGAGACGAGAAGATAAAAATAGAAGTAAAAAGCGTCAAAGAGACTGAAGTTTATTACTATATATACTTTTAGAATAGTGTTTTGATGTAGTCATATAAAGTATAAAGATAATACCGAGGTACAAGTACGACTAAAACAATAATTATGAATATAATGTGCAGAAATAATGATGCAGAATACAGTTTATGATTGTGATCAGAGAGACTTAAAGCTCATCTTAACTATATATATATTGATTAATTTCTTGAGAAATGTTTGAAGTATGAAGTCACGAGATACGAGATTATAATATAAATTCAAGAGTAATTAGGCAAAAGATACCAGCAAAAATATGGACGCCGCTCGGTACGTGTTTAATTTGAATTAAGATAATCATAATTTCTATGAATGTTATATTGAACTATAGGGAGAAACCGGCGAAAAATTCATCAAATGTAATGAATGAATTCGATTGATTTCGAAATACATTTAAGGATTTCTTTTCCCTCAGCAGAAAATAATCTGCAGCTGCTTCAGTCCCTATTTTACAACAGCTATATATCTATATAACAGACTGCTTCGTTTTGAGTTCTCAAATAAATTTAGTGAATAGGTGCTAAATGCATTACTTATATAGTTCAAGGAATGTTCATGATTATTTAGACTAGCACCAATAGCGATTTATTTTATTTGGTGTCGCAACTTAATTAGTTCTAAGAAATTCTTCACTTAAAGAGCACTTAGCAGGATCCCAAGTGCTACACGTCATTAATCATTTTAGCTAAAGTGTCACTGTTTATCGAATAAGTATTATTGTTACAATTAGAACTGGATGCAATCGCAACTGATGTTGCACAGTATAATATATATATATATATATATATATATATATATATATATATATATATATATATATATATATATATATATATATATATATATATATGGGAGAATATACAAATAATAACAACAGACGAGGACAGGTGGTGTAAATAACAAAAGTATATATTAGTATGACGCTCGGGAATACGGAAAGTCTTTGACGTTTCGAGCTACGCTCTTCAACAGAAAGAATACGGAGACAAGGAGAAAAACACGGAGAAAAAAAAAATTGAATAGTGTTCAGTCAACGGTCAATCATAATAATGGCCGATCATAACAATGGCTGACCGGCAGTTAGAAATTCTTATTTCAGGAGAGCTAAGAAAGGGGGAGATAACAAACGGTGATCGGGAACGAGGGGCTGTGTGTGGGAGGTAGAATGCTGGTGATCTTGACGTATGTAGTGTGAAAATGGGGAAGGGAGAAAGGGAGAAAGTAGTTGGTCAGTTGTAGTGTGTGCGTGGTGTGATGCGAGGGTATTGGTGTGGTGTGATGTGAGGGTGTTGGGAGGTGGGGAAGGCATGGGTGGAGTGTGGGTTAGGCTGAGGGTGGGGTAGAGGTAGGGGTCTGTGGGTAGGGTGGGGTATGTGGGTAGGGGTGGGTGGTGGGTGTAAGGAATTGGATGGGGTGGAGTGGGAAGGTAGAGTAGGAGTGTGTTGGGGTGTGGTGGGATGAGCTTATGAGAGGGTGTTGACGAGGAGGGAGAAGGGGAAGGTGGATGTAAGAGAGGGGGAAGAAGGGTATGGGAGGGGAGAGGAAGAGAGGAGAGAGGGTGGGTATAAGAGAGGGAAGGTGGATTAAGAGAGGGGGAAGGTGGGTATGGGGGGAGAGAAAGAGGGGAAGGTGGGTATGGGGGGGAGAAAGAGAGGAAGAGAAAGAGAGGAAGAGAAAGAGAGGAAGAGAAAGAGAGGAAGAGAAAGAGAGTGAGAGAGAGGGGAAGAGAGTGAGAGAGTAAGGGTGAGAAAGTAAGGGTGAGAGAGTAAGAGAGTAAGAGTGTAGAGAGTAGGAGAGTAAGAGTGTAGAGAGTAAGAGTGAGAGAGGGGGGAGTACGAGAGAAGAGAGTGAGAGAGAGTAAGAGAGAGGAGAGAAAGAGTAGGGGTGAAGAGAAGTGGGAGTGGAGAGAAGTATGAAGAGAGGTGAAGAGACGTACAAAGGAGTAGGAATCGGAGCAGGAGGTGGGGGAGGGGAGAGATGGGTGGTAGGAGGGAGGGTGGGGGAGACAGGAGGAGTGGGTTAGATGATGAGTGGAGGGGAGTTGAGCCCATGTGGCGCAAAGGAGCGAAGATAGAAGATTAATCCCTCTTCACGGCGCAAACGGGAGTCCGGATGGCCCCTGTGCATGGACAATCGAAACACAGACAGGTGTTGCCGCAAGGAGTGGCCGGCAGAACGGAAGTGGCGTGACACCGGGGTGTCATTGCCGACGTTGATATCTCGGAGGTGTTCCGCGAATCGGTCGGCCAGGCGGCGCCCCGTTTGTCCGATGTACAGGGATTGGCAGAGAGAGCAGGAGAGGCAATATATGATGTTGGTAGACGTGCAGGTGAAGGAGTCGCTGATGCGATAGGGTCGGTGATGGGTGCTGGTGAGGAGGGTGGTGTTGGAGAGGTAAGGGCAAGTGCGGCAGCGTGGGCGGGAGCAGGGGAACGAGCCAGGTTGGGAGGTTGGGTTGGGGAAGAAGCTGTGGACAAAGAGGTCCCGTAGGTTGTGGGCTCGTTTGAAGGAGGGGAGGGGTCGATTAGGGAAGATGTGGGAGGTGGAGGGGTCGGACTGGAGGCACCGAAAAGCTCGGAGAATGGAGCGTTGGAGGGGTAGGGTGGTGGGATGGTAGGTGAGGGGAAAAGGGAGGCGGGAAACGGCAGGGCGGGTTCGGGGGGAGAGAGCAGATGCACGGTCCACAGAACGTGCTCTGGCAAGGGCGGTGTGGATGGTGGTGGGTGGATATCCACGCAAGCTAAAGTGGTGAGCCATGAGTTGAGACTGAGTCTCAAAGTCATGGCTGTCGCTACAAAGTCTGCGTAGACGGAGGAATTGGGAATAGGGGATATAAAGTTTTGTGTGTCTAGGGTGGGAGGAGGAGAAGTTGAGATAGGAGTGTGAGTCTGTGTGTTTGTAGTGGATAGAGGTGCTAAGGGCGGAGTGGAGGATGCTGACCGAAATGTCGAGAAAGGGGACAGAGGTGTCAGAGACAGTACAGGAGAAGTGGAGGGCAGGATGGAAAGACTGAACGAGAGGAACGAGTCAAGATGTTCGCGGGAGAGTGAGGTGGCACCGATACAGTCGTCGATATACCGACCGTATAGTTCGGGAGTGGGACCAGTGAAACTGGAGAATATTTGGGCCTCAACATAACCAACGAAGAGGTTCGCGTAGTTGGGGCCCATTCTCGTCCCCATGGCCACTCCCGAGAGATGCTGGTAGATATCTCCCGCGAACAAGAAGCAGTTGAGAGATAGGACAAGTTCGGCCAGACGAATGAGTGTGGAGGTGTCGGGTTGTGGGTTGGGGCGTTGGCCTAGAAAAAACTTCAGGGCACGCAGCCCCTCGTCGTGGGGGATCACTGTATAGAGGCTCTGGATGTCTAGAGTGAAGAGAAGCTTAGAAGGGCCGGGAGGGAAAGAGAAAGAGTTGAATAGACGAAGCGCGTGGTTAGTGTCATGAATGTGGGAAGGGAGAGAAGCCACTAGGGGGGCGAGGACACGGTCTAGGTATTTTGAGATAAGCTCGGTGGGGCAGTTGCAGGCGGAGACGATGGGGCGGCCAGGGTTGTTCGGTTTATGGATCTTGGGGAGGAAGTAAATAGTGGGGGTGCGTGGGGTGCGAACAATAAGGTTGGAGGCGGTGGCGGGGAGACGGGAGGAGAGGATGAGGTCATGGATAGTGGAGGACACAGTCTGTTGGTAGCTGGGCGTGGGGTCGGAGGGCAGAGGGCGGTAGAATGAGGTATCTCGAAGTTGACGGAGAGCTTCGGCCTCGTAGAGGTCCGCGCGCCATACTACCACGGCTCCACCCTTATCAGCCGGTTTTATGATGATGTCCGTGCGGCGTCGGAGGGATCGAAGGGCCGAGAGTTCGGCTGGGGAGATGTTGAGTCGAGATGGACGCCTGGAAAAGTTAAACCGGCCCACAGCGCGTTGGCAGGCGCCCGCGAAAAGATCAACTGCCTGGAACTGGCCAGGAGCAGGCGTCCACTGGGATGGTCGTCGGCCCAGGTCAGTGAAGCAGTCCTCGTTGGGTGTGGGTGGTGTGTTATGGAAAAGCGCACCCAACCTAACGCGGCGCACAAAGCTGTGGACATCAGCACGGGTTTGAAATTCCTTGCAGGATGGAGTGAGTGGGATGAAGCGCAGACCCCTATTGAGGACGGAGCGCTCCGCCTCAGAGAGAGGAAGATCTGGGGGAATGGTAACGACAGGCTGAAGTGGAGAAGGGGTGGGTGGAATAGAAGTAGGAGGGGATGAAGTAGGGTTAGGAGGGGCGGTCGGGATGGTGGAGGGCTGGGAGGGAGGGGGTGGAGTGTGTGTGGGAGAGGCAGGGTGGTTGGGTGTGGGTGGGGAATGCACATCAGGGAGGGAGAAGGGTGGTGGAGGGGTTGGGGTAGTGGCATCGGGTGTAGAGGAATGGAGGAGTGAGTGAAGTTTGCGGAGCTTAGTGTCGGTAAGAAATGCATGAAAGAGATGATTAAGTTGAATGATAATGCGCAATGTATTGTGAGCATGGGAGGGTGACAGAGAGGAGAAAAATATGGAAAAGGCTGGAGGAAGAAGGCGGTCGATAGTGTGGATTTTAGAGAGATTGGAGCGAATGGTGGCCCGCATAAGGCGGTAGGATGTGGTGCGGAGTATGGGTAGAATGGTGGTAGAAGAGTGGAAAGTGGGGTGGAAATGGAGGCGGAAACCCTTAGGGATGAGGCGGTGATGTAAGCAGCGACTGAGAAACGTAATATGACTAGAGAAACGAGTCTTCTTGAATATGAGTAAGGAGAGTCGTATAGTAGGTTGAAAGTATAGAGAGGGAAGTATGCGGAGGTATAGTTTTAGGCGGTTGTGGAGAGTGAGTTGGAAAGATTTGTAGTCAGGCATGATGGAACGAGAGAGAAAAGAAAATTAGACGTGGGAAGGAGAATTACAAAAGGTGTGGTGGAAAAAAAACAAGCGTGATGAGAAAATTGGACGTGGAAAAAAGGAAAAAAAAGAGAAAAAGGAAAAAAAAAAAGGAAAAAAACTGGAAAAAAAACTTTTTTAACAGGTGTGGGGGAAAAAATAAAGGCATGAGGAGAAAAAACAAAAAAGGGGTTGTGAGAAGAAAATATATGCGAGGTGGGAGAAAAAAACAAAGCAAAAAGGAAGATGGGACAATAGGGAGAAAATGGGGTGACAGGGAGAGAAGAAACGAGAGGAGAAAAGAAAGGGAGGGAGAAGAATACAAAGTAATAGGTGCAGATTAGAGAAGACAGATTAGGAACATCCAGAGTACGAAGAGACGGTAGGTGAAGGAAAGTAAGGTAAAAAAGGATGATAAAGGAGGTTTACAAAAGTGGAAAAGTTCAAAAGTTTTTTAGACGTCGTGGTATATTGAAGCGATTTCCAATCAGAAGATGGGTCCAGTGTAATCCGTGGGTAGGAGAGGTGCAGCCGGAGGGTATAAAGTTCAGAATCAAACAGTCCAGATCCAGAAGGAAAGAAGGTAGAATCCAAAAGTTGGTAGTGTGTGATGAGAGGAGACAGGATTAGCTGGTGCGGCCACGTGAGCGTGTATTATATGTGGGAGAATATACAAATAATAACAACAGACGAGGACAGGTGGTGTAAATAACAAAAGTATATATTAGTATGACGCTCGGGAATACGGAAAGTCTTTGACGTTTCGAGCTACGCTCTTCAACAGAAAGAATACGGAGACAAGGAGAAAAACACGGAGAAAAAAAAATTGAATAGTGTTCAGTCAACGGTCAATCATAATAATGGCCGATCATAACAATGGCTGACCGGAAGTTAGAAATTCTTATTTCAGGAGAGCTAAGAAAGGGGGAGATAACAAACGGTGATCGGGAACGAGGGGCTGTGTGTGGGAGGTAGAATGTTGGTGGTCTTGACGTATGTAGTGTGAAAATGGGGAAGGGAGAAAGGGAGAAAGTAGTTGGTCAGTTGTAGTGTGTGCGTGGTGTGATGCGAGGGTATTGGTGTGGTGTGATGTGAGGGTGTTGGGAGGTGGGGAAGGCATGGGTGGAGTGTGGGTTAGGCTGAGGGTGGGGTAGAGGTAGGGGTATGTGGGTAGGGTGGGGTATGTGGGTAGGGGTGGGTGGTGGGTGTAAGGAATTGGATGGGGTGGAGTGGGAAGGTAGAGTAGGAGTGTGTTGGGGTGTGGTGGGATGAGCTTATGAGAGGGTGTTGACGAGGAGGGAGAAGGGGAAGGTGGGTATGGGGGGGAGAAAGAGTGGAAGAGAAAGAGAGGAAGAGAAAGAGAGTGAGAGAGAGGGAAGAGGGGTATGGGGGGATATATATATATATATATATATATATATATATATATATATATATATATATGTCTCTCTCTCTCTCTCTATATATATATATATATATATATATACATAAATATATCAAGATAGGAATATTGCATTTCTTTATCTGTCAGGGAGACTTTTACAGTAGCAGCAAGATAGAGTGATGGTTTGTTGCCAACTTAATGTGGCAGTTCCAGGAAAGGAAAGAATGCTACTGCTATTTAGCCCGAGGATAACCGTTTCCAGTTCGCTATGTGACACAAGCGTTTTGTGTCCTTAAGTTTTCAAACAAGGGAGATAAGCACCGCCACCCAGCAAACCCAGCATCCAGAGACTAGTTTCAGAGTCATTACTTTTCATCAGTCTGGAGTAGCTTGGCTTGCTAGCCGTGGATGCTTAGTCACCGTTGAAAACTGATAGCAATTTCAAATGAAATAAATTCACTGACCTACAGAATTAGAAATATTGCATTTCTAAATCTCAGAGAAACTTATACAATAGCAGCACGATAAAGTGATGGTTTGTTGCACAAGCGCTCAGTGTCCTTTAAATTCTCTCGATGTTGGCTTTGCTGGGTGGATATGTTAATCTCCCCTGTTTGAAAATTTAAGGACACAGAGCGCTTGTCATAGCCAACTGGAAACGGTGTTTCCTGGGTATGAATAGCAGTAGTATTCGTCCCTTCC
>NC_142929.1:172666171-172696171 GCF_046866305.1 Octopus bimaculoides
TTTGGACTGTTGACGCTGTTGATGGTCTAAAATTTAGGCAATTCACAGATGTAATTCTAGCACTACGGGAAGATTTGTCAGACCAACCCATTTACTGCAGAAAGAAGTAGGGGCCCAGTAAAAACTCGTCCGCCACCTGACACAATTCCCATGTCAACCTCTTTACAGCAACACCACAGTAATTAAAAGCTATTATCCAAATATAAGGATAATTAAGAAATACGATACACGAGTAAAACCTGAGAATCGCACATTTAATACAATATAATTGCAATGAAAAGTAACTAACCAATTAATAATAATTTTATCCTCGGCCTTTCTTGTGTGAAGCTGAATATCGTCTGACAAACCATTTGCAAATATGGAATATCGTTCTTGTGGTCACCGAGAAACCAACTGATTTATCTTTTGACTAAATGATTATTTCAATAACCGAATATTCAGTTCATTGATTCGTGGGTTATTTGACTAATAATAATATCATTCAGGGAAATTGAAGCCATTCGCGTATTTTAAGGGCAAACCTTCCAGTTTACAATGTTTTAACATACCATACATGCACACGCATGCACATGTATACATATTAATGCAGGTATTTTTATGCATTTTATTAATCTGCGATTGGGTATCATTTAATACGAAGCAAAATATGAACTGTCACAATGAAATGCAAGTGAGTGAGAACGTTTTATTATTATTACTTCACATCCAGCAAAAAAGAAATGATTCACTAAACCATATACCACGTGCACGTACACCTCCATTTTGAAGTTACACAGCTCATACAGCCGTATGAATTCCTTTATATACACATAGATATATGAATGTTTTAAGGGAAGAGAGAAAGAGAATAAGTAAGTGTGATAATATTAAGGAATATTATCTCAAATGAATAAAGCCTTACTTTCAATGGATACCGATGTAATATTCTATGATTTGGTTCGAGTTAACATTCAATTATTTGCATGGCAAATACTATAAAAATCCTACACACTAAATCACTTCCGAAATTGTAAGCTGTGTAAAAAGAACAACAACTTTTTTTCTGAAAATATGCACCTTGTAAAATGTTTTAGCATAATGCACTGGAGTTACATGCTTTTAATTACATCCTATTTCACTGCAACGAGACTACATCCAAATACAATTTTTATTTTGAAGATATGCCTCAAATTTCCGTTCAACGCTGTGACCCACAGAATAAAGGGGAGTGTGGAAATCTGATAACAATATTCTAGATTATTATGTAGTCATTGCTTTGTGGTTTAGAAACGCTGCAATTATTTTCTGTACGGCATTAAATCCAAGACATCTACTACATACGCAGCCAATTCGTAAGAACGTAACATTTGAATGATGTAAACACCGAATATGCGTGTATATAATGATACTGTTTTTCTCTGTTATATTGGTGCGCTACGGTGGATTATTTAAGACTTGGCTCTTATTTCTAGCAGGTAGATGCTCATTAAGCATCATTATGATATTTCATAGCTCCTTAAAGCTATCATAACTGCGTTCCACCAATGCTACTACTGGTGATATCATCAAATTTTGAATTTATCCACAGATGATATGAACAGTAGTGACATCTAACTTCAAATCTCAGTGTTTGAATATTTCATTTAATATATATATATATATATATATATATATATATATATATATATATATATATATATATATATATATATATATATATATATATATATATATATATATATATATATATATATATATGTATATATATATATATCAGAAGTGAGGGCACATGATGATGCTCTCACGATCGCCAGATATTGGTTTCGATTCCAAGATCAAGTGTTGCGTTGTGTTCGTAGTCGCCCATGCATCCCACCCTCCTCTCTCTACGCCGCTGCGATACAGAAAGACCGATACGAAAACACAAAACAACAAATTCAGTGCACTTTCACAATTACCAGAGAAAACAATGGAAGAACAGTGGTGCAGTCTGAGTGAAGACTGGAGGACGACAAGCAGTCCTGGGGAAGTGAACGAAGAAACGTAAGGAGTGGTTAACAACAAAGACATGGAAACTGATCACAGAGAGAAAACAACTGAAAGACCAGATCAGCCAGACACATGATCAAGGACAGAAGCATAAACACCAACCACAAACTTCGGGGGGGGGGGGGGAAACAGGATGTGAAGACAAATGCAAAGAAGGACAAGAAAAATTTCCTTGAGGAGCTGACTGGAGTGGCAGAAACTATAGCAGTAGGAATACAGAGATCATGAGAGTGAACAATATATATATATATATATATATATATATATATATATATACATATATGCGTAAACAAACCAAGCCTTAAGTTAATTGGATACGAATCGTTTCATGGTTAAGTGAATGGAAATTTCACTATTCCAATCTTCAGCCCAAATATTCTGATAAATTTGAAAGTGTCTCTAAAAAAATTCACGGTAATTTTTGGCCATGCGACACCAAAAATCAACGATAAGAAAGGCACTTAGGAATTCATCGGCTAGTGAGTTCAGGCATCTCACCTCAAAAGAAATCTATTCCATGTGCGTCACAAATAGTCCCGTATGAAAAGAAGTCCCGTGGGGAGGGAATTACGGTTTAACCATCTAACTTAGAGATATCAAATATAAACTATACAAGAATAAGGGCAGAGAATCGTCAATTAATAATAGAATTAATAATTAACAATTTTGCCAAGTAGTTCAGTATGAAAAAAACCTTTATCGGTAAAACTATTTATCATCATGAATATACAGGGATTAGCAATTGAGTTGCTTCTCCAACATACTGAAAATTTAGAAATAGCAGTCAAAGAACTACTGATTCCAAACTACAAATTTTTCTCTAAAGCGGATGGCGATATTTATGGCGCACATAGAAGAAAAAACCGGAGGGAAAAGCGTAAACAAACCAAGCCTTAAGTTAATTGGATACGAATCGTTTCATGGTTAAGTGAATGGAAATTTCACTATTCCAATCTTCAGCCCAAATATTCTGATAAATTTGAAAGTGTCTCTAAAAAAATTCACGGTAATTTTTGGCCATGCGACACCAAAAATCAACGATAAGAAAGGCACTTACGAATTCATCGGCTAGTGAGTTCAGGCATCTCACCTCAAAAGAAATCTATTCCATGTGCGTCACAAATAGTCCCGTATGAAAAGAAGTCCCGTGGGGAGGGAATTACGGTTTAACCATCTAACTTAGAGATATCAAATATAAACTATACAAGAATAAGGGCAGAGAATCGTCAATTAATAATAGAATTAATAATTAACAATTTTGCCAAGTAGTTCAGTATGAAAAAAACCTTTATCGGTAAGACTATTTATCATCATGAATATACAGGGATTAGCAATTGAGTTGCTTCTCCAACATACTGAAAATTTAGAAATAGCAGTCAAAGAACTACTGATTCCAAACTACAAATTTTTCTCTAAAGCGGATGGCGATATTTATGGCGCACATAGAAGAAAAAACCGGAGGGAAAAGCGTAAACAAACCAAGCCTTAAGTTAATTGGATACGAATCGTTTCATGGTTAAGTGAATGGAAATTTCACTATTCCAATCTTCAGCCCAAATATTCTGATAAATTTGAAAGTGTCTCTAAAAAAATTCACGGTAATTTTTGGCCATGCGACACCAAAAATCAACGATAAGAAAGGCACTTACGAATTCATCGGCTAGTGAGTTCAGGCATCTCACCTCAAAAGAAATCTATTCCATGTGCGTCACAAATAGTCCCGTATGAAAAGAATTCCCGTGGGGAGGGAATTACGATTTAACCATCTAACTTAGAGATATCAAATATAAAATATACAAGAATAAGGGCAGAGAATCGTCAATTAATAATAGAATTAATAATTAACAATTTTGCCAAGTAGTTCAGTATGAAAAAAACCTTTATCGGTAAAACTATTTATCATCATGAATATACAGGGATTAGCAATTGAGTTGCTTCTCCAACATACTGAAAATTTAGAAATAGCAGTCAAAGAACTACTGATTCCAAACTACAAATTTTTCTCTAAAGCGGATGGCGATATTTATGGCGCACATAGAAGAAAAAACCGGAGGGAAAAGCGTAAACAAACCAAGCCTTAAGTTAATTGGATACGAATCGTTTCATGGTTAAGTGAATGGAAATTTCACTATTCCAATCTTCAGCCCAAATATTCTGATAAATTTGAAAGTGTCTCTAAAAAAATTCACGGTAATTTTTGGCCATGCGACACCAAAAATCAACGATAAGAAAGGCACTTACGAATTCATCGGCTAGTGAGTTCAGGCATCTCACCTCAAAAGAAATCTATTCCATGTGCGTCACAAATAGTCCCGTATGAAAAGAATTCCCGTGGGGAGGGAATTACGATTTAACCATCTAACTTAGAGATATCAAATATAAAATATACAAGAATAAGGGCAGAGAATCGTCAATTAATAATAGAATTAATAATTAACAATTTTGCCAAGTAGTTCAGTATGAAAAAAACCTTTATCGGTAAAACTATTTATCATCATGAATATACAGGGATTAGCAATTGAGTTGCTTCTCCAACATACTGAAAATTTAGAAATAGCAGTCAAAGAACTACTGATTCCAAACTACAAATTTTTCTCTAAAGCGGATGGCGATATTTATGGCGCACATAGAAGAAAAAACCGGAGGGAAAAGCGTAAACAAACCAAGCCTTAAGTTAATTGGATACGAATCGTTTCATGGTTAAGTGAATGGAAATTTCACTATTCCAATCTTCAGCCCAAATATTCTGATAAATTTGAAAGTGTCTCTAAAAAAATTCACGGTAATTTTTGGCCATGCGACACCAAAAATCAACGATAAGAAAGGCACTTACGAATTCATCGGCTAGTGAGTTCAGGCATCTCACCTCAAAAGAAATCTATTCCATGTGCGTCACAAATAGTCCCGTATGAAAAGAATTCCCGTGGGGAGGGAATTACGATTTAACCATCTAACTTAGAGATATCAAATATAAAATATACAAGAATAAGGGCAGAGAATCGTCAATTAATAATAGAATTAATAATTAACAATTTTGCCAAGTAGTTCAGTATGAAAAAAACCTTTATCGGTAAAACTATTTATCATCATGAAGATACAGGGATTAGCAATTGAGTTGCTTCTCCAACATACTGAAAATTATGAAATAGCAGTCAAAGAACTACTGATTCCAAACTACAAATTTTTCTCTAAAGCGGATGGCGATATTTATGGCGCACATAGAAGAAAAAACCGGAGGGAAAAGCGTAAACAAACCAAGCCTTAAGTTAATTGGATACGAATCGTTTCATGGTTAAGTGAATGGAAATTTCACTATTCCAATCTTCAGCCCAAATATTCTGATAAATTTGAAAGTGTCTCTAAAAAAATTCACGGTAATTTTTGGCCATGCGACACCAAAAATCAACGATAAGAAAGGCACTTACGAATTCATCGGCTAGTGAGTTCAGGCATCTCACCTCAAAAGAAATCTATTCCATGTGCGTCACAAATAGTCCCGTATGAAAAGAAGTCCCGTGGGGAGGGAATTACGATTTAACCATCTAACTTAGAGATATCAAATATAAAATATACAAGAATAAGGGCAGAGAATCGTCAATTAATAATAGAATTAATAATTAACAATTTTGCCAAGTAGTTCAGTATGAAAAAAACCTTTATCGGTAAAACTATTTGTCATCATGAATATACAGGGATTAGCAATTGAGTTGCTTCTCCAACATACTGAAAATTATGAAATAGCAGTCAAAGAACTACTGATTCCAAACTACAAATTTTTCTCTAAAGCGGATGGCGATATTTATGGCGCACATAGAAGAAAAAACCGGAGGGAAAAGCGTAAACAAACCAAGCCTTAAGTTAATTGGATACGAATCGTTTCATGGTTAAGTGAATGGAAATTTCACTATTCCAATCTTCAGCCCAAATATTCTGATAAATTTGAAAGTGTCTCTAAAAAAATTCACGGTAATTTTTGGCCATGCGACACCAAAAATCAACGATAAGAAAGGCACTTACGAATTCATCGGCTAGTGAGTTCAGGCATCTCACCTCAAAAGAAATCTATTCCATGTGCGTCACAAATAGTCCCGTATGAAAAGAAGTCCCGTGGGGAGGTAATTACGGTTTAACCATCTAACTTAGAGATATCAAATATAAAATATACAAGAATAAGGGCAGAGAATCGTCAATTAATAATAGAATTAATAATTAACAATTTTGCCAAGTAGTTCAGTATGAAAAAAACCTTTATCGGTAAAACTATTTATCATCATGAATATACAGGGATTAGCAATTGAGTTGCTTCTCCAACATACTGAAAATTTAGAAATAGCAGTCAAAGAACTACTGATTCCAAACTACAAATTTTTCTCTAAAGCGGATGGCGATATTTATGGCGCACATAGAAGAAAAAGCCGGAGGGAAAAGCGTAAACAAACCAAGCCTTAAGTTAATTGGATACGAATCGTTTCATGGTTAAGTGAATGGAAATTTCACTATTCCAATCTTCAGCCCAAATATTCTGATAAATTTGAAAGTGTCTCTAAAAAAATTCACGGTAATTTTTGGCCATGCGACACCAAAAATCAACGATAAGAAAGGCACTTACGAATTCATCGGCTAGTGAGTTCAGGCATCTCACCTCAAAAGAAATCTATTCCATGTGCGTCACAAATAGTCCCGTATGAAAAGAAGTCCCGTGGGGAGGGAATTACGGTTTAACCATCTAACTTAGAGATATCAAATATAAACTATACAAGAATAAGGGCAGAGAATCGTCAATTAATAATAGAATTAATAATTAACAATTTTGCCAAGTAGTTCAGTATGAAAAAAACCTTTATCGGTAAAACTATTTATCATCATGAATATACAGGGATTAGCAATTGAGTTGCTTCTCCAACATACTGAAAATTTAGAAATAGCAGTCAAAGAACTACTGATTCCAAACTACAAATTTTTCTGTAAAACGGATGGCGATATTTATGGCGCACATAGAAGAAAAAACCGGAGGGAAAAGCGTAAACAAACCAAACCTTAAGTTAATTGGATACGAATCGTTTCATGGTTAAGTGAATGGAAATTTCACTATTCCAATCTTCAGCCCAAATATTCTGATAAATTTGAAAGTGTCTCTAAAGAAATTCACGGTAATTTTTGGCCATGCGACACCAAAAATCAACGATAAGAAAGGTACTTACGAATTCATCGGCTAGTGAGTTCATATCTCTAAGTTAGATGGTTAAACCGTAATTCCCTCCCCACGGGACTTCTTTTCATACGGGACTATTTGTGACGCACATGGAATATATATATATATATATATATATATATATATATATATATATATATATATATATATATATATATATATATAGATATATATATAGATATATAGATAGATAGATAAATAGATAGATAGATAGATAGATAAATAGATAGATAGATAGATAGATAGATATATATATATATATAGATAGATAGATAGATAGATAGATAGATAGATAGACACACCCACACATACATAGAGCGTGTTGGTAGAATAGTGCAGAAACCAAGGCAGGCGGCCCGTTACAAGGCGACTGAACTAGGCTGTTTGGCTGTTGTTTAGTCTCCCCAGAGCTGTGGAGACTAAAGTTACTGATGCGGTAAAGCAAAGGGAAAGGCCAAACATTCCATAACTGAAGCTTCAGGGAATACCAGGAGATGACTTCGGTTGAAGAGTGCTGACCAGTGGTTTGCTCTCATTGGGATGCAAACTGGCACTTGATGAACCAATTCTGTTTTCATTGGGTGAGGGTAGGTTAAGCTGAAAGTGCCGAAACCTCTGAACATCACTGGTGATGCACCTTAAAGTATCCCTGAGGTGAATCTTGGAACAGAAAAGAAACATTAATACGCTATAATGATCGATATATTTGGTAGATTAGATAGATCTAGTTATTATATCAGTATTTGATAGTCTACTCTACGTTTAACTCCCCGGGTTATGGGGTTGAATACATATACATAACTTTAGTACTTTGTTTCTTTCCTTTCCTTTATATTTATGGCGCATTTGCCATTCCTCCCTTCCAGTTGCTATGCAATGTCTGAAACGCAAGAAAAAGATAAATAAAACAATGTCATCAACCTGTGCCTATACGACCAAAGGAATATCGAAAAACATTTGGTTAACTGCCGGGTTAAACACCTTCTACTACTTGCTATTTGTTTACTATATATTCTCATTACAAATACAGAAGATTCAGCTTTTGTTTTTCGTCTCTATGTGCTCCATAAAATACGTAACATATGTATAAGTCAATTCAGTGAATAGTTAAATATAAATGCTGTATATAAGATCAAAGTGACTACAAGCTGTATAACATTCGTTTCAGTTGTGTAATGTGTTTTGTGCTTGCATGTGACACCTATCTCGTAAGAGTTAGCATTTAAACGACTTTCAACCCTATCTTTTTATCTCTCTATTTTCTTTCTCTCTCTCTCTCTCTCTCTCTCTCTCTCTCTCTCTCTCCATCTCTATCTATCTATCTGTCTGTCTATCTCTCTGTTGATACATGCACACATAATACTGTTTCATACATAAAACATGCATATGCTTGTGTGATAGTGTAAATTATATTTTGCATACTGTATAACTTCTTCAAGTTATTGATAAGTAATTAATTAATTTGCTAACATACACACACACACACACACACACACACACACACACACACACACACACACACACTTACACATACGCATATATAGAACTGTGTGGGGTGTGTAGAGAGGATGGAAGGGCGAGAGAGAGAGAGGGGGGGAGACATAGAAGGAAAGTTGGAGGTGGATACATAGTGATATGTATGCATGTGTATACGGATAGACACACACACACACACACACACACACACACACACACACACACACACACACACACACACACACACACACACACACATATATATATATATATATATATATATATATATATATATATATACGCATACATATATATATATACACAAACCGAAGAACGAAACTACTGTAAATGGCATCACAAAGGTACACAATCTGATAGTAGGTCATGTTTACAAAAGGTAATAGAGCAATTGAGAAGGATTGGCAAGGAAAAATACGATGACGACATGCTTGAAGAGCAA
The DNA here is from genome assembly GCF_046866305.1 of Octopus bimaculoides. NCBI lineage: Eukaryota > Metazoa > Mollusca > Cephalopoda > Octopoda > Octopodidae > Octopus > Octopus bimaculoides. The sequence continues at coordinate 172,675,351 of NC_142929.1, forward strand.
GTGAAGAGATAAGGTATCATTTGTTAAAAAGAACGTAGGCAAGAGTACTCACTATAAACCACATATAATAATAATAATAATAATAATAATAATAATAATAATAATAATAATAATAATAATAATAATAATAAGAAGAAGAAGAATAAGAAGAAGAAGAAGAAGAAGAAGAAGAAGAATATGTGCTAGGTGTACCCTTATTAGATGGGTAGTCATAATGGGTATATTGGGCGTCGTATATTTTTATCCCAGTGTCACTTTGATGGCACGCACAGCTCTCTCACTCAATAATAATAATATTAATTATTATTATGATTATTATAAATAAATAAATAAATAAAACATGGCAGACATCGAAGAGTACCAAAGAGAGAAACATAAGGAAGATTGAATGGATGTTTAACTATGAAAAATGAAAGGTAGTATAAAGGAAAGGAGAAAAGAGAAGGATAATGGCAGGAAGACAGAGGTGTAATATTTTACATTCTCCGTTGTGAAGAGGGAGATAAAAGGGATAGACTGAAAGTTATAATTGCTTTTGACGTTTCCACTTTAAAGAAAGTACAAAGATGCTGATATTTGTTGGAGTCGTATTTAGATGTGAACACACGTACGCTTCGCTAATGAGAGCTAACATAGTTACGTGCAAATATACAGACATCAGTAGATATGCATTCATTGATAATTATTTTCGGCTAATTTATTCCGTACTAAAATTATATCTCACTACTTATGTCAGGTACAGTGACTATCAGCACACACACACACACACACACACACACACACACACGCGCACACACACACACATACACACACAAACACACACACACACACACACACGCACAAGCACGCACACACACACACATACACACACACACATTCTTTTACTTGCTTCAGCTATTTCACTGTGGCTATGCTGAAGCACCGCCTTTAGTCGAACAAATCGTTCCTAGGACTTATTTGTAAGCCTAATATTTATTCTATCGGTCTATTTGCCGAACGTAAACACACCAGCATCGGTTGTCAAGTGATGGTGGAGAGACAAACACAGACACAACACAAATACATATATATACTTATAAATTCTATAAATTTCAACTAAATATATATGTGTGCACGTATATGTATATACTATAAATTTCACCTCTCTCTCTCTCTGTATATATATATATATATATATATATATATATATATATATATATATATATATATAAATTAATACAATGAGGTGAAAAATACAAGGCTGTGAATAGTTTTCAGAACATTTATAAAGAGAAGGTCTTACAGTTGTTTCCAGGATATTTAATATATCCCTTCATCAGAGACGGTGCGAGAAAATGTTTAAGTAATAATTGTTACAGAGAAGATATGAAATACAGAGTGAAGTGGAGGCATGAAATCGGACTGCAAATAAAATATCCTTACGTATCTCACGTCTGTTTTCATTCCTCCACTTCACTCTGTATTTCATATCTTCTCTTTAATAACCATTACTTAAACATTTCCTCACACTGTCTCTGAATAAGGGATATATAAAACATCCTCGAAACAGCTGTAAGACCTTCTCTTTATAAATTTTCTGAAAACTATTCACAGCTTAGGATTTTTCATCGCATACTGTTAATTTTGTATATATGCATGCTAATACATGACCTACGTTGGACTCCTCGTTCGTATCATTATCGAACCTGGAGCTTAATTATAGTCTGTCCATAGTACTTACTCACCATTACCTGACACATTTGGGTATTCTTAACACCAATACCTCTCATACCCTTGATATATATATATATATATATATATATATATATATATATATACAAGAAATGAGGGCAGGGAATCGTCAATTAATAATAGAATTAACAATTAACAATTTTGCCAAGTAGTTCAGTATGAAATAAACCTTTATCGGTAAGACCATTTATCATCATAAATATAAGGGATTAGCAATTGAGTTGCTTCTCCAACATACTGAAAATTCAGAAACAGCAGTCAAAGAACTACTGATTCTAAACTACAAATTTTTCTCTAAAATGGATGGCGATATTTATGGCACACATAGAACAAAAAAACCGGAGGGAAAAGCACAAACAAAACAAGCCTTTAGTTAATTGGGTACGAATCGTTTCATGGTTAAGCGAAGGAAAACTTCACTATTCCAATCTTCAGCCCAAATATTCTGATAAATTTGAAAGTGTCTCTAAAAAAATTCGCGGTAATCCCTGGCCATGCGACACCAAAAATCAACGATAAGAAAGGCACTTACGAATTCATCGGCTAGCGAGTTCAGGCATCCCACCCCAAAGAAATCCACCCCATGTGCGCCACAAATAGTCCCGTATGAAAAAATGTTCCGTGTGGAAGGATTACGGTTTAACTATCTAACTTAGAGATATCAAATATAAAATATACAAGAAACGAGGGCAGGGAATCGTCAATTAATAATAGAATTAACAATTAACAATTTTGCCAAGTAGTTCAGTATGAAATAAACCTTTATCGGTAAGACCATTTATCATCATAAATATAAGGGATTAGCAATTGAGTTGCTTCTCCAACATACTGAAAATTCAGAAACAGCAGTCAAAGAACTACTGATTCTAAACTACAAATTTTTTTCTAAAATGGATGGCGATATTTATGGCACACATAGAACAAAAAACCGGAGTGAAAAGCACAAACAAAACAAGCCTTTAGTTAATTGGGTACGAATCGTTTCATGGTTAAGCGAACGAAAACTTCACTATTCCAATCTTCAGCCCAAATATTCTGATAAATTTGAAAGTGTCTCTTTGGGGTGGGATGCCTGAACTCGCTAGCCGATGAATTCGTAAGTGCCTTTCTTATCGTTGATTTGTGGTGTCGCATGGCCAGGGATTACCGTGAATTTTTTTAGAGACACTTTCAAATTTATCAGAATATTTGGGCTGAAGATTGGAATAGTGAAGTTTTCCTTCGCTTAACCATGAAACGATTCGTACCCAATTAACTAAAGGCTTGTTTTGTTTGTGCTTTTCACTCCGGTTTTTTGTTCTATGTGTGCCATAAATATCGCCATCCATTTTAGAAAAAAATTTGTAGTTTAGAATCAGTAGTTCTTTGACTGCTGTTTCTGAATTTTCAGTATGTTGGAGAAGCAACTCAATTGCTAATCCCTTATATTTATGATGATAAATGGTCTTACCGATAAAGGTTTATTTCATACTGAACTACTTGGCAAAATTGTTAATTGTTAATTCTATTATTAATTGACGATTCCCTGCCCTCGTTTCTTGTATATTTTATATTTGATATCTCTAAGTTAGATAGCTAAACCGTAATCCTTCCACACGGAACATTTTTTCATACGGGACTATTTGTGGCGCACATGGGGTGGATTTCTTTGGGGTGGGATGCCTGAACTCGCTAGCCGATGAATTCGTAAGTGCCTTTCTTATCGTTGATTTTTGGTGTCGCATGGCCAGGGACTACCGTGAATTTTTTTAGAGACACTTTCAAATTTAACAGAATATTTGGGCTGAAGATTGGAATAGTGAAGTTCTCGTTCGCTTAACCATGAAACGATTCGTACCCAATTAACTAAAGGCTTGTTTTGTTTGTGCTTTTCCCTCCGGTTTTTTGTTCTATGTGTGCCATAAATATCGCCATCCATTTTAGAGAAAAATTTGTAGTTTAGAATCAGTAGTTCTTTGACTGCTGTTTCTGAATTTTCAGTATGTTGGAGAAGCAACTCAATTGCTAATCCCTTATATTTATGATATATATATATATATATATATATATATATATATATATATATATATATATATATATATATACGACGGGATTCTTTCAGCTTCCGTCTATCAAATCCACTCAAAAGGCTTTAGTCGGCCCAAGGCTATAGCAGGAGAAACTTGGCCAAGGTGTGATGCCGTGTGACTGAATCCGGACCCATTTAGTTTGGAAGCAAGCTTCTTACCACACAGCAACACCTGCGCCTATATATATAAATACACACACATACATTCTTACATACGTATATATAAATGAAAAAGACACAATCCCAAAATTTCATTGCAAATTAGCTTAGGATTAATTCTTCTTCATCCGGCCTAATGGCCCTTATTCTCAAGGGTACCGAGTAGAGTTTACAGAAGCAGTAATGCGCTGTCTTCGGTAATGTCGAAAACGGCCACTTTAGACAAGACTGACGAAACAAATCCTTGACATATTCTCCTTTGAATGACTTTCGCTACTGCGGACATAATTGCAACGATTATCAAAATTAATCCGTATTCAGAAGTGGGCTCTCACAAGTTCCCCCGCAATGATAATGAAGGATTGCAGACGATGACTTGACTATCCTCTTGCAAAACACTGGAGGGATTCGCTGAACTCCGGTGTTATTTTCAGACATTGTTTTTTCCAGTTATATCATCTCTGTTTTAAAATTGCTCGCAGTGAAATTACCACGCAGCTTCACTAAACTTTCTTGTCATTAAAGTGCAACGGAGGATTATGTGATCACAAAGCCTTCCTAGACAGATTGGCCTTCTTGATTCCAATTAACATGCACTGAAAGAAAACTATAACACAGATGTAATTTACCTTGACTTCAATGAAGCTTTCGGTGAAGTCGCCTACCGAGTTCCCTTGAAGAAATTATCCAATATCGGAGATTTTGTAATCTATTGTACATAAATGCCGACATATTCTAATCGCCGGAAATCAGTCAAGATCAGTAAAATCACCAGTGGCATTCCCCCAGGGTACATGGTAGAGACACTTTTGTCTCTCATTACAAAAAATGATATTGGAAATGCCATAAGAATGTACTAATTGATGCAAACTAACTTTTAGAAATTACTTTTTCACCGACCCCCTCACACACAGGCGCGCGCAAACACACACAGAGTTCTATACCAAGCAAGCAAGGAAAATACCTAATATACTCAACCGGAAAAGTGTTGAACATTACAAAACTGGGAAAATTCCAAATCAATACTGGAAATCACGAGGCACTCTATCACATAGGGTGAGATGAATATTCATAACCTGAATACATTTTCTTCCAATAACTTCCAATCCTCTTAAATATTGGGTAAAAAAATTAATGAAAAATGTATTAATAAATTATAGAAGCAACTGAAGGGAATAAATAAATATATACATATATACATGATAAATAAATATGTCGACCAATTCTTATGCCAGAATCTTTTAATAATAACACGATCTCCGCTGACTTAGAATTCTATACCTTCTCTAACCATGGTAAATAGTGTTTCAGAAATCGCAATCATTGACTGACGTGTACTGAAAACTGGCATTTCTATTCATTCTCCTGAGGTAATTTGAATAGCCTCGATTTGAGATAAAAGGCAATAATCTAAAGAAATCAATTCAGATATCGATTAATCGATGGTGATGTTAGTTGCACTCGGCAGCAGACGTATCAGAGCCATCATAATCAGTAGTCATAGCAAAGGCAACGATGTTAGCTATGTCATTATCATATATATTATATGATGATCAAAGAATCATGTGCGTGTGGAAGTGGTGAAGCACCGGACGAAATGATTTTGAATGATTTTTATTACCTCCATTTAGGTTCCGAATTTAAATCCGGTTGCCGAAAGTGTGCATAGCCTTCTGTTATGGGAGTCAGCAAACGTGTACCTGTAACGTTTTTGGTTGCTTTAATAAAGAATCGCCATTCACTTAAGCTTGCTAATATATATCTTTTTTTATTATAAAACATTACATTTTGGAGTCAGGTACGACGTAGCTGTAGAAATACTGACTTATCGACACGTTATCACTGTCATTCGATGTTCTTGCAAATTATTGTATAACATAAAATTCTTGGAATCATCAAAACGTCTACTTCTCAGTCTCCCACAAACTCGTGATGATGGTGATACCAACAAACATCCTTTCCGAATTGAATTGGGCCTTTACTTCTGATGCTAGTCTTCAATTAATCTGTAATTAAGAAGGCGTGAAACAAGGTAGGATTATCTGTATGGGTAGAGTTAAAATCACTCTTGCAAGCAATTAAAATACTATAGGGAGATTCCAAAAGAAAGAAGAAAAATGGAAAGATGTAAAATACATTATAGAGTTAAAATAACTATATGAATAAATGGATGACACCAATGCCCACAAATACGAGGGCCTCCAACTAGGTTAATATGAGGATACTTACAGATCCAATATCACTATAACCAATAAAGTTTCCCCATTTGAAATTGTTGTTTCAGATCTACAAGTTCATGATTAGAGTACAACCGTAGACTGTAACCATTTTCACCATAATCACTCACGTTTTGATATGAAAGGATAACTCGTTTCACTTTCACCTTCCTTTCCGAGTAAAACTTGAAAAAGTCGGTGAGGACTTGATAGAAAGAAAGGTGACTTCTCTCAATACTCCAAGCTTTCTGCAGATTCACCAACCTGCATAACAGAAAAAAATAACTGCCAATGCGTATATGCGTACATACAAAGAAAGCACAGTAAGGACTAAATATTCAATACATAAAATCGAAAGTTATTTTAAAAATATGTGAATTATAATATGTAAATGATACCAGCCACATGGTCCCTGGTTCAGTCCCACTGCGTGGCACCTTGGGCAAGTATCTTCTACTATAGCCTCGGGCCGACCAAATCCTTGTGAGTGGATTTGGTAGGCGGAAATTGGAAGAAGCCCGTCGTATATGTATATATATATATATGTATGTATGTGTATATGTTTGTGTGTCTGTTTGCCCCCCCCCCCACCGCCAGCATCGCTTGACAACCGCTGCTGGTGTGTTTGCGTCCCCGTAACTTAGCGGTTCGACAAAAAGAGACCGATATAATAAGTACTAGGCTTACAAAGAATAAGCTCTGGGGTCGATTTGCTCGACTATAAAGGCGGTGCTCCAGCATGGCCGCAGTCAAATGACTGAAACAAGTAAAAGAGTAAAGGAGTAAAAGAGTAATACTCTATTTCTAACGTCCTGCCAGAATGTAGACCAGAATAAAAATCAACAAGAGTGTAAAAACAAAAAATTGTAGTAGCTCTGATTTTCATAACGCAGATAAGCGAGTCTCCAATGAACTACATGAGCAAAATGAAGCAACAATATTTAAATAACTAGAATAGACAACGCAATCGTTTAGCTGATAGAGTCGATCACATCATTTGCTAATCTCTCTTTTCCGAAAGTCTAATGATCCAAAGATATGATCAAGTGGGCAGCTATATCAACTGGGTAATAAGCTGACGCTTCCATTTCAAAACTGAGCTGAGATATTCACATGTTACAAATAGGTGACATGAAGTATTTGGGACATACCCAACGAAAAAAGAAATCATATCTAGAGAAAGTCTATCTATAATAATAAAGTTCAAGAACTTGAAAGGAAACCATAAATCTATTAAATTACAAGGATCTTGAAAGGGAAATATGCTTCATGCGTGATTGTGAAAAAAGAAAAGACCAACATCAATAATAATTGGAGTACTAAGTGTTATGAAGAACTAAAACAAAATACGCAAAACACTGATAATCAATGAAAATAATAGCAATCTAAGAAAAGAAAAAACAAAGGCGCTCTGCATGTCAAGGTCTGACAATATAGGAATAGGCATAAAGCGTCTAACGAGAATATATGTCTAATGTACATGAGTTAACTCCAATTGAGAGAAAAGCAGGCTATCGCTGTATACTCATATATCTGGAAAGAAAATTAACTTAATCTAAAATTAACTCTGATCTCCAAATGTCAGCTTATTGAAGAATACACGTGCCTGGACAAAAACGATATTAAATATCAGAAAGAAAGACACTAACGCAAGAAGTACAAAAGTGAATAGAACATGCGAAGGAAGAATGTATGTTGAAAATGGGAAAAATGAATAAAAGTAAACAAATATATTCAAAATGGAAATAAAATAATCAATAAAATTGTTAAAGAATAAATATTGAAATATAATTCTGGAAGATAGACGTAGCGTAAGCAAAAGATACACATGAAAAAAAAAAAACCCCCACAAATATAGATACTGGCATCTCTAGAGAAACATCTAGCAACAAAAGCGGATGTAGGTATAAATACAATTAAATACGAGACAGATCTGAAGCTAGAAAGATCTAAAGTTGGAAATTTTGAATATGACAATAATCTAAAGATGGAAATATTAAAGAATTAACATCGATAGATCTTCTTATGAACAAACGGAAAAAACCCCGAAGAAGAATCTGAATGATAATATAGGAACAACAATAAACATGCCAACAGATGTTAATAACAATACTGGAATAAACAAACTGTTCAACGTACATACAGCAGCTACAGTAGTCTGTTAACATTTATTATATAAGAATCTATAAACCCCTGCAAACTCTGTGGAAAAACAATATTCAGAGAAAGATATCATATCGGCAAGGAAAATACATTAATCAAGATAAACATACTACAATAATAGGAATTACCCGAAAGCAAATGACGTCTTAAGATATGAGAACTATCTAAACCATAAAAAAAACACAGAACTTTATTAAAACCAACAAGGCATTCAAAAAAAGAAAAAAAAAAAAGAAGGCAAATAGTCATTAGAAACCAGTTGAAAATAGTGAAATGTCAATAACAAAAGTAGAATACTTTTGAGGAAGGGAAAATACATTAGATTCTTATACAAAATTGTAAAAAAAGACAAGGAATGAAGTTCGACACCAGAACACTGTAAAAGGAAAAGAAATAATAGAAAATACATACAGCTTGAAAGCTCCTAGAAACGGAAAGAAAATATGTCAAGTATATGCCTAATATCCCAAATGACTGCAGACAAGTCATTTGCAAATGTATTAAATGATTTACAGTCAAAATTAAAGTAGAAAAGTCGTCTAATTGAAACATCAAACTGCACAATAGAGAGGATTTAAGAGACCATAACTACCATTATATGTGCAGTCGTGGCCGTGTGGTAAGAAGCTTGGGCAAGTGTGTCTCCCACTATAACCTCGGGCCTACCAAAACCTTGTGAATGGATCTAATGGACGGCAAATGAAAAAAGCCTGTCCTATATATAAATATATATATATAAATATATATATATATATATATATGTATGTATGTATGTATATATCTATGTGTGTGTGTATCTTCGTGTCTGTGTTTGTCTCTCCGTCACAGCTGTTATCACAGCTTGATAACCAGTGTTGTGTTTACATCTCCGTAACTGAGCGGTTAGGCAAAAATAAATTGATAGAATAAGTACTAGGCTTAAATAATGTCCTGGGTCGAACTGTTCGGCTAAAACCGTTCAAGGTGGTGCTCCAGCATGGCAGCAGTCAACTGACTGAAACAATTAAAAGAATACAAGAATGAAAACATTTCTTTCAAGCGCTCAAAATTTTTACTTCAATCATCGCACTGAAATTTGCTCTCCCAGAAAGGAAAATATTCAAAAAAGAAAGAGAAGATGAATGTCACAAATATTTTGTACACGATATTAGAGCTGCCATAACCAAAATTGATCTCTAGCACGCTTCAAATAACGAATGTCCCATAGAATTCTATTTCTAATAGTTACTTAGGGAAGAAAGGCGAGAAATAGCAATAACCTTTTCAGAACACGGAAGCTGCTTTAATACAAACGATTAGTATAGCTTCAATTGATATTTAGTATAATACAACCACAAGGATTTAGAATCAATGTTTCTTCTGTGTGTAGAGAAGTTTTTAAACGCTTCAATATTTTATACATCTCAACACTAGGTCACATTGCAACCCTGCAACATTTGCCTTTATCAAAAACTCCGCTGTGTGAGTCTACGATGGCGTTTAGACATATTTTACTTTAAGTGATTTTTCTGAGATCCTATATCTTCATTTTCTTACATTGGCAAGTGTTGCGTTCGTTCTTGGAATCTGACGATATATTTTACTGTTAATTTTGCTAATCATGCGGCTACTTTAGATGGCAACAAATTTGCTAGCGTTGCTGCTTGAGCTTGCAGCAGAATTGGTGGGTCTTTCTCGTTATCTACTCATGAAATAGGTGTGATTAGTAGTTGTGTTGGAGGCAATGTTTGTCTGTGGTACGAATGCTAGTGATTGAGAAATTACTGGCGGTGTTCTTGTTCATTTCAGGCTTTTGATGCTCATGATCTTTGTCAAAGTGCTATTGTTTCCTTTTGGAGTATAGTTGTTATAATCCCTATTATTTTTACTGTACCCTGTCACAGTGGTGCTAGTGATGTTACATCTTGAACTTTGGTCATCCAAATGCGGTGAGTCTCTATTAATGTGAATGAGTGAATTAGGGGACATTTTGAATAACAAAATCCATTTTCATTTCAGAATTACCTCTCTCTCAGTCTCCCCCCATCCCGTTGACTAGTTGTCAAAATTACGTAATTCTTTAGAACTAGATTCAAATTATTATTTTTTCCAAAAGAATATTTTACAAATTATTTTTTCAAATTTTATATGTAAGATACAAGGAACGAACTAGCAGTTCAATCTTTCAAGAACCGGATCTAGGTTGCCCTTAATCAAATGTATAACAAAAATAGATTTACACAGATAATATTTTAAAAGGCAACAGTTATTATTTAAAATTAAAGGACAGAAGAATAACTCGCCTTAGAAGGTGAAAGTATAACAGTCCTTACTATTTCATGATGCTAAGCATTTTGTTCTACATACTAACGATTCTGCCGACATTACCGACGATAGCTGATAGACATTTGCAATAGATACACCGTATGAATATCCCTGTTTTTACAACATTGACGACAGTCCTACGGAGGCTGATACATTCTGTGCCCTGTTAAATAGGGGAATTTTTGGATACTTGAACTGAGCACAAACACATAGAAATGTTGATTGTATACCTTTGGTCTTGAATCCCCAAATAATTCTAATCATGCTTGTTATATTTGAATATTATGAGCTAAAACTGAAGAATTAACCCAGAAAGTCTTCTAGCATTCAAAATCAACTACATAGATAAAACTGCAGTACCTGAAACAGTTTGTATGGTATGGAAAATATTAATATAGTTAATCTGAACTACGCCCTTAATCTCACGAGCTTTCGGAAATCCTCTGTGATTATATGTTCATAGGCTTAGTAGTTTTTAAGAGGAGAGCATTCCCAATGATAGAGATATCAATTGTGCTTGTCGATGGCTGATAGAATCGTTTGAATACTAAATAAAAATGCGGTATGGTATATATTTGATTTACATCTTTTTACTGAGTTCAGTTCCTGTCTAGGTTGCGTGAAAAATAATTACTGGTCAATCCACAATAAGAGAAAAATAAAATGAAATTGATGACGAGTGAGAGGCTCTCTTTCTATACTATCATCTCAAAGTCATATTTGATAAAGCACTCCAAACATCAAAGACATTTCATCCCTCATATGATTTGACTAAGGTAGCTAGGTCTTCATTATCCAATATAACTCCTGCTATTGTTTTTAAACGAGGCGGTGTGATTAGAGGGAAATCGGCTGTTATTTCAAACGAGTGGAACGACTACATAAATTCTCCTTAATTTGAAGCATTTTCCTATCTATTGTTTAGTGGAGCGGATTACTCAAATTATAGGCACACTTTCAATGAAACGTCATTAACTTTTGCCGACATTATTTATCCTTATATGAAACATGTGTAGGGTGGCGAGCTGGCAGAACCGTTAGTACTCCGGACAAGTATCGTAGCAGCATTTTATCTGTCTTTACGTTTTGACTTCGTATTCCACCGAGGTCGACATTGCCTTTCATCCTTTTGGGGCCACTAAACTAAGTACCAGTTGAGCACTGGGGGTTGATCTCATCGATTTCACCCTCCCCTCAAAAACTACTGGCTCTGAGCTAGATTTTGAAACCGTTATTTGTAATGTATCTGGGTCCTAAATTTATCTCAGTAGAAGAGAAAATCAGAATACACACACTCAATTATCCGACTATATGATATGATTCACAGACTGGGATTTTATTTAGACATTTATCTAAGCATTAAAGAAATAAGTGAACATCTCATAACTTAATGCATGGCATGTTAGAAATAGAACCAAATTTCTCTCATATCAGATTATTGAATAATGTACTTCTTGATACGACAAAAGAGATGAGTTGAAAATCGATGGAATGCATTTATCATAGGTTACTCAAATCAGAAATGCCCAGTTGTGAAATAAACACAATAACCATCGTATTTTTCATCAGGTTCCACATTCTCCAAATTACCGAACACCTATTTAGGCGATAGGGTGTGATTTGAGCGATGGGTTTCATTGTTTGCTCGCAGGAACTTCCATTATTTATTTACAGAAAGGTGGTGAGCTGGCAGAATACTTAACGTGGTAAAAAGCGCATTGCGGAATTTGATCCACCGCTTTATATTCTGAATTCAAATATTGCTGGTGTCAACATTACCAGAAACTATTTGTATTCAGACAAGCTAACAAAGGGCCCTCTATGCCAACTCGACTTGCTAGATTTATCAGCCAAATTTTTTCTCTGGAACCACACCCAATCATCTTAACATAAAAGAAAATATTGTCAATTACATCCTCCCCACCTTCCGCTCAAAAAAACTTAGAACGTAATATAGAAAGTAATATGCAAAATAATCATTTTCTTGGTGGGGGTGAGTTGGGGATCATAAAATATGCTCAAATACTGTATAAATGGCATCAAATACATGCTTCCTTAAAATTACTGGCCTCATGCCAAAATCAGAAAACTTTATTTTGCCAAGGAAAGGTAACGGAATGGCAGAAAAATAACTAAGAGTACTGGAAAAAATGTTTCGCATTACTTGTTCCGGATTTTAAGTATCTGAGTTCAAATCCTGCATAGATCAACTGTGATTTTCTTCATTCTAGGATAGATTAAATATTTTGTCAGAGAAATACCCCGGTCGATTTGAATTTCAGAACTTATTACTAAATCAGAACCAATTACATGTTTAATGAATACAAGACACACTTGAATAATTAATGTCTAAATGAACTAAAATAATATAAATACACATAGATAAACATCCACATAGATAAACATTCGTACAAACACACGCGCACGCACATGCACACACCCACACACGCACCGAGTGCACACACTACGTGCACCCATTCACATGCACTCACATATATGCACACATTTTCCGAGGTAATCGAGTAAGAGAGAAGCGGATGAACTTGGAAAATATATAAAAAAGAAAAGAAATTAAAGAGAAGAGAATGAAAAAGAACGGAAGAAAAATATAAATAGTGAAATGCGAAAAAAGTAGAATGAGAGAAAGACAGAGAATAGAGGGGAGACGCCAAGTTATTGCTAAACAAAGGAATAAGTATACGACCGAACACGGATTTGAGCGGAATTTAAGAATGTAGTGACGTCACTCTCTGCATTGGGCCGCTCATATCCTCTTCAGCTCGCATTTATCTTTGATTGGCTAAAGTTAGAGAGTGAGATAGAGGTAAAACGGATGTGGATATGCAAATTCACTTAACACAGATACTACCGAGGTCAACGCTCTGTATTCTTTTGGTGCAGTGTGTCGATGGTATACGGAGTATATCATCAACTAACTGCAAATATACACAGACGTGCTTACTCGGTATTCCTATATGATTGCGTATATGTGTGTATGCGTGTATGTATATGTGTATGTGTGCATATATTTACATACATACATGTGTGTGTGTATATATATATATATATATATATATATATATATATATATAAACATATTTGTATGTATGTGTACGTGTGTGTGTGTTTGTGTGTGTGCCTATATATACATACATGTAAATATATAGACATATTTGTATGTGTGTGTGTGTGTGTGTACGTATTTGTGTGTATGCGCGCGTGTGCATGTGAGTGTGTGTGTATGGCTGGTGTATATTTTAGTGAAAGGCGTGTTGAATCTATGGAAGAAAAAAATTTTCCTCATAAGCAGATGTGGAAAAGATCAAAGCGTAAAGTATAAAATAAGAAGAATAATGCCATTTCTTAGGAACCAACAAAACAACAAACACATTAGAGGATACGTGGCTACATGTATAAATTCACGATGCTAATACTGTGTATATAAGTGGGCGCGTACGAGTGTGTGTGTATGCGCGTGCGTGCTTGGGTTTGTGTACGTGTGAGTGCGTGTGTTTGTGTGAGTGCGTGTGTTTGTGTGTGTGTATTCAAATGTATGTGGGTAAATGTGAACGAATTTGAAACAAATATACAGATCTCTCCGCATATGTAGAAACTTATAAATATTTGCATATATTTACACGTGAGATATGTGTGTGTATGTATATGTGTGTGTGTGTGTGTGTGTGTGTGTATATAGGTATGTACATAGGTAAATATATATATATATATATATATATATATATATATATATAGGTATATATATAATATATATACTTTTATATATAGTATATATATATACCTATATATATATATGCATGTACACACACACACACATATATATATATATACACATACATATATATATATATATATACACATACACACACACACGTATATATATATACATATTTAACGCCATATATACTAATACACACTTACATATGACTATATACATAGTAGTACACACAAACAGACACACTCACACACACACTAACTCACATGCATACGCACGCGTAGACATGTACACAGACAGAGACATTATCAAAAGTATATCTATACTTGCTTGAGAAATATGCATATTTATATCTAAAAACAGTTTATATAGGATAACATTACATAAATAAACAGATAACTTATAGTGTGTAGAAACTCGCACACAAAACACACGTGCGCACACACAAACACAAACATGCAACGCGCACACGCACACACATATCAATGTGTTTGTATGTGCATCTGATTGTAAGTGGGTGTGTGAAGTTTGGTATGTCTGAATAAACTTTATTCATTGCAGAATATAAACAGATATTTTACAGCCGTCATAAACACACAGAGATTAGGATACGCGGAGAACACCCGAACCAACACAAGAACTATTTTTCGTTGTCTCTCTATCTCACGTGTAATACTCACACCACCTTACGTATGTAAATATATGTCCAACTCCTATGAATTCAAAGAATCATGCATCTTCCACAGAAAGCTCCTCATACGGAGTCGGCTACCAGTGTACATAGTAATCGATTATGAGGTAGCGCGATGTTATGTAGTATAGTGCGCATGTAAATAAAAATCAAAAATATCCGAGCAATAAATTTAAGAGGTATGAACCATAAATGTACATTTATTTAACCACGTAACTTCCATAAGACTATGGTCATTTCATAACTTCCGTGTAATACTAATTTCAGAACTCCAGAGCATCGAGATTACCATGCAACAGCTGAAATCTAAATATACAAACAATTCACTCTTTCTATGTTCAAGATATGGAAGGCCAGAATATAAGTTGTTGGTCTGATGTGCAACGTTTGTTGAATTGCTTTAATCTGTGAATGTACAATTGTATTGTAAAACGCTGAGCATATATATTAATACTAACATGTACAGATAATTTATTGTGTGCTAAAATTAATACTAAATGAAGAGTGTTACAAAGGGGCCGTAGTCCTACGGAAGTTACGTGGTTCAATAACTTTATAATTATTTCTCATCCCTCCTGATTTTATCTATGCATAGATGTATATATGTGTATGTGAGTGAGTGTACTGTCTATGTATCAGAATAAGCAACAAGGATATCCAGAGGTAATGCAGCACGATCGTTCATGCAACTCCATTTAATTGAACAATGCAATCATTACATCAATTTCAAATGTAGAGCAATCCTCAGCTGCAGAAAAACATAGAATTTAATTAAATTAAATTAAAACAGATGGACACATTAGTATAATTATACCTAAAATCTCCAAAACGTTAAGGAGATAGACAAAGAACATGCTACCTTCACTCCAGCATAGAAGCTACTTTTATCTGTCTATAGTAGCTTGTACATACATAACTTCATTTATATATAAGTGTGAGTGTGCATGTGTGTGTGTGTGTGTGTGTGTGAGTGTATGTAAATGACAATAAATGTAGGTAGGGATGAAATTACAGCACTTTTTATACACGATAGCACATTGTATTGATTATAAACCTATAATATAGTTCGTTGTATTTTAAGGTTACAGAAAGAAATACCGTTGTCGTGCCTGCATTTAAATAAGCATCAGAATATATACACAGTAATTTTAAGAGCTCAAATCATAACAGATCTTTAAACTCCAACACGTTATTACAAAACTCCAACATATTATTACCTTACATGAACTCTATACGTAATCTACTTGGCTAAAACATACTTGGCTAAAAGAAGCTTTCAGAGCAACACATTTAGAATAAAAAGCAGAAAATATGTATTTCATATAGAGTTCATAATTTAATTGTCCTCCATAGCTGTTTCATAAACATGATTAATTCCATAACTGCGTAATGGATATTTAAAAAATAATTAATTTAAATTAATTATGTGTCTTAATCACCAAATAATAAAATTAATGATGTTAATGCTAATACAACACCTGTTGAAAATAATTAAATTATAGAACACATATAGAGTTTATGCTTTTTTTCTACATAATATTTTTATTATAAATACATACATAGATACAAGTTTCTTTGTTCGGTATTGGGTTAATGATTCCTATAGAATATATTGAGTGTTGCTTCTGCTAATCTTCTGTAAGAAACTGTCCAACTAGATTTTTACGGCTTTTTATTCATGACCATATTTCTGGTCGATATTTCAATACACTCTCTCATTTGTTGTTTCAAAGAATCGAAGTTTCAGGTTTCGAATAAATTTATATATCGATGTCATGTTATTAGATACTGATCACTGAACAATCTCCAGGTGTGCGAAAATTATTAGCATTTCCTGCGTTTGATGGAAGGGTTCGAAATAGAGGAAAATTTCACTTCTTACAGCTTGTTAGTTTTTTCTTAGTTGATGGATTCTGTTGCAGGTAGATGAATTCAGTTTTTCAGTTTATCAAATACAGGCCAATTTTAGTAGGTACAATTTCCATCCTTGTTTCAGTGGATCATCGCTTTCAAAAAGATCCGATTATGCCCTAGTATCTAGTCTAATAATATTCTGATCTCATTGCTAGAACGAGGATTAAGAGATAATCGTTAATGAGAGGAATAAGCACATATGATATAAGCTATATGATGGTGCATGGGGAAACCCCGTCGGATGTTGCTAAATAAACAACTGAGAAAAACGAAGTCAAAATCAAAATTCTGATGAAACAGGGCCAGAAATCATGTTTCATTCTTTAATAGAAATACTTAAACATATTTCTATAATAATAAAAAAAAAACTTGATATGGGGACATTTTTCACCAATTGAAATACGTTAGGTATTTCTATTGAAAAAAGGTAAACTTGATTTTGTACCTGTTTCATCAGTATCTTGGCGTTGACCTCATTTTTCGCAGTTGTTTATTTAGCGAAATCCAACGTGTTTTCCCATGCGCCATCACATATCACTCGGTGGTATAGATGTTCGCCTAGGGTAGACGGTCGAGATGAACACGCCACGTAGCGTGTTTAAAATTCATTCCACGGCATTGACATAAAACTGGAAAAATCTGCCTGCAAATATACACAAACGTGCTTACTTGAAAATATATTTCTGTGTGCGTCATAGTTGACTCGAAGTTATGCTAAAATTAATGATTTCGGGTAACGTATTTAATGAGCGGAGTTAATAAGATTAAAACAATTCATATTTAGAGTAATGATATATAAACTCAGTTAATAGCAGGTAATACTGTTTTACATTTGCAGCATAGTTATGTAAAGAGTGAATGTACTCAGCTTAGTGGTTCGCGTATTCAGATTGGTGTTGAGTTCAAATGTCGGCCACCCCGTTGTGTCCCTGAACAAGACACTTTATTTCACGTTGCTCCAGTCCACTCAGTTGGCAAAAATGCCTTCGCACAGAAGCTTATGCAAGTAGCGTAGCCAGGGTTTTGATTAGGTAAACGTCAGAGTCGACGATATGAATGAGCGCATGTGCGTGCATGCGTCTGTGGCTATGTGTGTATGTGTGAGTGTCTATGAATATGTGTGCGTATGTGGTATGTGTCTGTGGGATGTGTGAGTGTGGTTGTGTGTGTATGGATGTGTGAGTCAAGTTGTGTGTTTGTGTGTGTATGTCTTTGTGCATGCGTGCGTGTGTACGTGCCTCTCTGCGACTAAGTAGATGTGTATTGTGCATAGGAATTGTTCATAATTACACGTATGCTATATATTTGTGTGCGTGCATGTGTGTGTGTGTGTGTGTGTGTGTGCGTGTATGTGTGTGTGTGTATGTGCGTGTGTGTGTGTACGTATATGAGTGTGTGTGTGTGAGTTTAATTCTTGATAAAGAATCTATTGATTGTTTATCCTAGACATTAAACTAAAGATTCGTTACATATTTAACCGATTAACTAACAAGAAAGAAGTGATATTGAACCAGTGCATGTATTATTATTATTATTATTATTATTATTGATGTAATGACCTCCTCAAGGCACAAAATTTGCTTCAACATAAGAATTCATACCAAGAATGTTACAAACCAAATGCAAAACGAGGTGTTTGCATATGCATGAATGCATGCATGCATGTATGTATGTATGTATGTATGTATGTATGTATGTATGTATGTGTATGTATGCATGCATGTATATATTGATATACATACATAAACACATACACACATACACACATGCACGCACACACACACATCTATATATATATATATATTGTTTGTTGAAATTCTGATAAAAAAACATAATGTGCATGAATAAAAATTACAAAATGAGAAAATTTGATCATCTAAGTTGAGCATCTGACATAATAAAACTAAGGAGGTAAAGGAAAGACAATAAATACAATTTTCATAAATATACAATATGATAAAAAGAGAAGACTGGATATTATATATAAACTGTTCCCTCTACAGAAGAATTTCTGTATGAAAATATCCTCTTCAGTGTCAGAACTTAATACGCTAAGAATCATTTGTCTTACTTGCATAGCAGTCAGCTAGTGAACATTCCACAAACGAGGTGCTAACCCATTAGCTCACACCTTCACAAACCACAAAACCAAACTGATCTATTTTAACATCACGCCTATCATCTCTTTCCACCAAAACCGCATTTCCTTGTTCTTTTACCGTCATGTATTTTTTTCCTTTTTAATCCGATTACTGTTATTGTTTTCCTGGATACCATTATTGATTTTGTCGTTGCTGTTCTTGGTTTTTGGAATATATACGTTTTTATAACGGTTCTTCTTTAGTACGTGGCAAAAGCGAGTTAAACAGTGACGTCACGTAAACGGCAAAACTAGTATTTCACTCGTGTGCTGTACACATGTTTAATATGCGTATGTACAGATTTGCATACATGCACATATGGGGAATGCTGTATGCTTTCGAAGATCGGGACTCATTTTTCGACCTGCTGATTTTCATCATATTCATGAGTATGTGGGGTAGTTAAGCTCAGAGAAGTGTTCATCTAAAATACTTCTCGTCGCTATTAAGCATTGAACAGCATACAGATAAAGTTTGCTCTTTTGAATAAGTCATAACCAATCACATAGTCTTCCAGAATGTTTTAGTCAGGTAAATTTGACACTGAAAACGCAGGGCTAAAGTGACGGCATTTTTATGGACAACAGCCCAAAATAGCACAATGTGTTTTATACTGGTAGCTACGAATGAGAAGCGAACGTTTAAATCATACGCACGCGTCTGCACTCCACGTACAGATATATACATATGAAGAAGCATGTATACGCACATATACGCACACATATGTATACAGGCTTATACATTCACTCGCACACGCACACACACACGTACACAAACATACATATACATACAAAGATAGTTAGGTCGATAGGTGTACACACATCTATACGTATATACGTATTTATGCATGCCTAAATGTATATACGTTTGTATACATACACACACACACATATGCACATATATATATATATATATATATATATATATATATATATATATATATATATATATATATATAACATATATATATATATACACGCAAATATATATACATATATATTAAAACACACACGCATATATTCATGTATATGTGTGTATATATGTGTGTGTGTATGCGTATGTATGTGCGTGCGTGTGTGTGTGCTTATGAACATATCCTGACGCTATCTGTACAACTAGACACACACACACACACACACGCACACACACACACCACACACACACACTCACACACAAACGCACACACAAACTCATACATATAAATATATAAACACGTATTTATATGTATACACACATGTATATATGATGGATATATACATTAATATATTCTGCAGAGGTTGGGTTGAATATAATATTCATACAGTTCTAAAGAATGCTACGTGAATATTTGTTATCTAACGGTCGCACTTGCTTGCTTATATGATAAGCACTTTAGCAGTTAACACCAGAAATTTCCTACGCTGTCCTCAAATCGTGCGAGAATTTGTCATATTTTTATATAATTGTTTCTCCTCTTTCCTCTATCTCTTATAATGGTTCCACACACTTTCCAGTCGTTCATTTTACTCCTTCCCTCTGCTTCTGAAACAGTCACATAACCTTGATATCCTTGTCTCTTGTTCCCCACTAGCTCTCTCTTTCTTTGTCTCTCCCTGCTTTCCTATCAGAGTGGCTTGTCTTCAATGTACTTTCACCTGATATCGTTTCTCTCTTTTGCCTTTCATTATGTTGTTATTCACATACATCCATGTACATGTACAT
>NC_142929.1:172701171-172736171 GCF_046866305.1 Octopus bimaculoides
TGTTCTATAGGTCTTTTAAACACCGGCGCGCTTTATATGTGGATAACACACCGATGTTAGGGAAACGAATAAATATATGTAAATAATATTTCTTCCTTCTTGATGTTGATTCTTCCAACAGAGTGGTGACATTTAGTAGAAATTACCCGGAAGTTGTTCCTCTTCGATTACTCTCACAAACTGCAATAGCATTCTTCAACTGAATACACGTCGTTGATTGGTTGAAATTACCTAAGTGCGACAATTTTAACACGAAATAACTTCTAAAATACGAAATTTTGTCAAGAACGCTCAGAGTACACCGTGCTCTACGAAGAAAATTCTACTAGTTTTCGAACTTTTAAACTGTTTAGTTAAAAAAAATTAATTAAAAAAATCTGTGATTGAGACGGAATAGATCCATGGAAACTGAAAGAAGCACGTCGTATGTATGTGTGTGTATATATATATATATGGCTGAGTTTGTATGGGTGTTTGTGCTGGTCCCCCATCACCGCTTGACAACCGGTGCCGGTTTCTTTATGTCCCCGCAAATTAGCGGTTCGGCAATATAATACCGATAGTAAAGATAACAGCTTAAAAAATATGTACTGGGGTTGATTCATTCGACTAAAAGTTCTGCACAAATACACACACACACACACACACACACACACACACACACACACACACATAGCTGTATGAACTATCTGCAAGCTAATCCTAATATAGAAAACAGGAACAAGTCCACCAAATGTACCCATGTGACGAATAATTACACCAAGTAGCCGATTAAGAAGCTTGATCCTCGAAACAACAAATATAAACCGTTTCCTGCTGGATTATTGTACGGGATTAATTAAATATGATACTGTAAAAGAAAGGGGGAATATTGAAAGAAATAGACAATATAGAAGTGAAATCTCTCCAGCTACGAATGGAAATAACGATTGTGCTGAAGTCTTCTTGAAGATATTACATATCTAATATGTAATGTTTTCAGCATAAACTGCCACTAAATATATATATGATACTACCTGCTATTGCGACACTCCATCCAGCAATCCATCCATCCATCCATCCATCCATCCATCCATCCATCCATCCATCCATACAAACATACATACGTACATACATACATGCATACGTACATATATGCATACATACATTCATATATGCAATGATGGAGCTTTATATCTTTATTAGAAATAAGTTCCTTCCGCAGAGGAAGGATGCAAATATTGAAAAATACAAAGTATATATATATATATATATATATATATATATATATATATACATATATAAATATAACAGATAACAATAGCAATACGAAAATGTAAGTGAAAACAAAAGCAAAGATATTAAGAATCTGCACAAGAAATTCAAGGGAAAAGGCTTTGACGATACCATCTTACGCTCGTCTTCGGAAAGCTAGACAGAGGGAATGATAGATAAAAGGAGGGAACAAAGGAAATGTCGCCTCAGTCTATTGCAAAAGATGTTAGAATTTACAGAATGTTAGATATAACAGGCTGTTAGATATAACAGGCTGTTAGAAATAACAGGAACTTTGGGGGAAGTAAAAAGTTTTCATGTACACAAGAGCAACAGGGGTGGTAACTTTGAACTGAGTGTGTTAGCGTGTGTAGCTTTGTATACGATTAAGGCTCATATGTAAGTGTGTGTACGGATTGTGTTCTTTTGTTCTCTGTGCGTGTGCGTGTGTGTGTGTGTGTGTGTTTGTCTTAGTGTTTATGTACGAATAGATGTTCATTCGCTCGGGTTACTTTGTACATTCTTTGTTTTAGTGATTCTAGACAGAGTGTTGTGTTTCACGGAATGTAGGTGCACGAGCGCGCGCGCGTGTGTGTTTGATAGATCGTGTATTTGTGGTTGTATGTAGTTGTGAATTCTGAACATGATTCGGAGCGTCTCAAGTGTGTATTTGTTTCCGGTAGTTTTAATATATAGCGTTTCTATGTGGTTAACGGCGAAAGTAAAATGTGTCTGTGTATGTTTGAGTGAATTTATGCATACATAGTGCTATATATTACCACATCGTTATGTATTTTCCTAATTGCAAATGTGTGTGTGTCTACCACTGGAATTGATTTTTGCGTATGATCTGTACGAAAACATGCGCCATTTGCAGGTTTGTTTGATGTACTTGTGTGTGTTTTGGCACGTCCATTGTGTATTTTGATCTACGAATGTGCTTTTATGCTGTACTTGCATGTATGGAGGGAAAAGCTAACTTTTTGTGTGC
Source organism: Octopus bimaculoides (assembly GCF_046866305.1). Taxonomy (NCBI): domain Eukaryota; kingdom Metazoa; phylum Mollusca; class Cephalopoda; order Octopoda; family Octopodidae; genus Octopus; species Octopus bimaculoides. The sequence continues at coordinate 172,703,417 of NC_142929.1, forward strand.
ATGTACATTTTGTGTAGATGTGTGTGTTGCTTAAATGCTACTTATAGATATGGACGTGTTTCACTCTATATATATATTATGTGTGCGAGCGTATGTAAATGTGTATGTTTGTGTGTTTGTGTGTGCGTGTGTTTATGAAATAGTGGCAAGTCGAAAAAAAGAATGCAGAGATTGAGGCGTGGTAAGAATGAAATTTTGGAGTAAAATCAGTTCTTATTTGTAACGGAGTTGAGAATCTTCGTAACCGATGGGGAGGTGTTAAACAAACACGAATAAATATCATCTGGAGTGATCGAAAGACAGGAAATGGTAAGAAACAGGAGACGCCTTGCGATGTGTTTCGCGAAGTGGTCAGATTCAAGTCGTCAAGTTAATGTGGTTGAGTGAGTGACTTACAGAAAATGTATTTTAAGTATTAGATATGATTTGTAAACGTACGGTTAAAGTAATCGGTTGTGTTGAACAAAAGGTGGTTGTGCCCCGTGACAGTGCTGGTGTTCTATAGTGAAGGATATGTGTGGCAGAGTAAACGAAACCAAATCCATGTCGGGTGAGGGTTAATGGACAGAATCAGACGAGCCGCTTCCATAGCGTACACTACAGGTTTATAAGGAAGGAACGAAACTGGAAGATTCAAAATAGGCGTGCGATACTGGCCTGGCTGGTTTGTCTGAATGAGCTGTAGGTTTGAAGCAATCTGCAGTGGGAGCTATAGTGGAGTTTTGGGGAATTCATGAGCACATCCAAGAGTTGACAGTACCGCGTCCCGTAAAAATATGTAGCCTTATGCTTATATCGAGTCGCAAATTCGTGCTCTCCACCCAACAGAAATGGAGTCGGGTGATATGCGAAGTATAAATAAATGCCCAGAATAAATGGTAGGTAAGGATTGGGTAAGAATAGGTATACCTCAGATGAGTAAATTACCAGCTTTGGAATTTTGTAAATAATGCTAGCATTAAGCATCACCATATATATTTCAACATTATTATTACTATATTTATTTCCGAACCTATTAAAGCATCATTAGATGTAGTCATTTACGTAAATATCAAGTTGTGGGAGATTGATAACCATGAGAAAATTGGGGAGAAAACACTGATAAACAGTTGGATTGTTTTATCAATAAAAGTATAGTAAAAAAAATATCTGAACACCACTTCCTGTCTCTGAGATAGACATTCCTAGCTTACGTCTAAAATAGTTAATGAAGTTTACTCAGGCATAATTATCTTGTACCTGTCTATATATATATATATATATATATATATATATATATATATATATATATATATATATATATATATACTTCGAAAAATACCTATTTATCTAATGCAGACACACAAATACACACACACATACATGCACGCACTCGCACAAATTCACGTGTACACAGATATATATGCATATATGTATTATAAAGAAATACATAGAAGATATATGCATATATATATATATATATATATATATATATATATATATATATATATATGTGTGTGTGTGTGTATGTGTGTGTGTGTGTGTGTGTGTGTGTATGTGTGTGTGTGTGTGTAGGTATGTAGATACATGTATATGTGTGTGTGTGTGCCTGTGTATACATTTATATATGTAATATTTGTGTGTTAGGGTGTATATGTGTATGTGTGTACACTAGAGAGAGTGTATACGTATATAATCATGTAATAAAATCTATACAAGATATACGCAAACATATTTATCTGCTCGTGATTATTTTTATGTGTTGAGAGGTGGAATGTGGGTTATAGTTCACACGGTGAAAATACATTCAAACTTGAAAACGTAGCTCTTCATTTAATCTCCGTGAAACATAATCAGTCTCAGAAATGATAGAATTAAATTCCAAAATGCTGAACTATACACACCGGAAGACACAGCTGAGGGAGTTTATATACACATACATATACACACATACATACATATATACATACACAAAAACACATATACATATATATGATCACAATAAGTCTTATAGATTATTTGATATACTTCGGACATGCCCCAATACATACATACATATATATGTGTTTGTGTGTATGTGTGTGTGCACTACTGTTTGAGTGCTTGTATGTTCGTCGGTATTTTGGGAGCGTGTAATTTGTAGGTATATTTATTTAGATTTGCTAGGAAATATTTTTGATGATATATTAATCCGCGGTGGAATTATTTAATTTAAGTTCAGTATGCGTTGATATACTCTTTCCAGTCGGTTAATCTCATAGATATGTGGAATAAATCCTCCAGCTTTTAGAAGTTCATTTTTTATCAAAATTGAATGTATGCTATCTCACCAGTCTCACTATCGATAATACCTGAACATTAATCTTCATAGAACTTGATAAACTGCGAGTAATTGTTTAAATAAATATTAATCTTTCTTAGCCAATGAGTAGTTCGTCGCTGACACCTTCATGTTTTGTGATTGCGTTCTCATACATTTTGAGGTTAGCCCGTCCACAACGGGATTCACCTTGATATAGACAATACGTTATTATGTTGGTTACTTATGTCTTGTCATATGTTTTCAATTAGAGCGATAGTTTTCAATTTATGTTAATGGCTATTTTTTCCTCGGCATTCAACTACTGTTATATTGGTTAATGGCTGTAGCGTGCTTAATATATGTCCAGTTCATATCAGCTCAGTCGATTATGTACATCATCCTCGGACATAGGCAATACACATTATTTATACACGTGCGTATATATACATACACATATGTATACATTTATATATAAATGTATATGTATGTATATAAATATGTATATAAAATCATAAATAACAGAAATAGTTTGATAAAATCTTATTCAATAATAAGAAAATTCTAATATCACAATAAATTGTTTCGTAACTTTAAAACATGTAAATAAGTTATATTATTACATGTAATAATAGATAGATACTTACATGTCCGCATCAATGTGAAATGCAAAAAGTTCTTCAAAATAATGCAAAATTTAAGCTATGTCTTCAGGTGAAAGAAAGTCTTTGTTAAAAATTTCTTCCACCTGAAAACGTAGCGTAAATTCCGCATTCACACACACAGACACAAACACACAAACACACACACAGACACGTATCGTAAACAAACTTAGAAGCGCCAATTCTTGGACACAGGATGGCTGTGGTGACAGCTTAGAAAATTAGATAAGTATTTTAGGAGACGGAAAAAATTGGACAGCAAACCTCATCTGCGAATTGAATCTTGTATCTCTCAAATTTCTGCCGAGCACATATGCACTCATTCAAGAGCACAATTATCCACATATTACTACATGCAATTCACTCACTCTCACCCACTACTTGCTAGTTCATAATTATAATGACTCTCGCACACATACCCTTAGTTATTCGGTAACATTCAGGTGTGTAATAATCACGTACGAACATACAGACTCCAATACCCGCAAATACGTATTTGAGATACATATATTCCAGGAAGCGAACTCACAGAAATAAGAATAAAACAGAGGCATACGTTATACATATATTACAAAATATATAAAACTATATGTATATATATATATATATAGATATATATCCATGACTTTTTACAACTAATGTATTTTTTTCTTTGCTTCTCACGTAGAGAAGCACCATATTAAACGCATTCATGTACTGAGAAATATATATACATTGAACATTCACCAAGACATACACATGTGTTTTCTCGATTGCATTCACACAAAAGAATATATAAGCGTAGATCCTGAAAAGCAATGTAAATGAAGCTCAACACTTCTAGATTTTTCTTTCAGATATCGGGTTTGTTTTCATTTCTTTTTATTTTACATGTGCACATGTATGTATGAGTGTAATTATATTGCTTCAATATAAACACGTTCTTTGTGCATGACCAGATAACACTCCATGTGCTATATTAATCGAACTACTTGTATCATAAAAGTACAACATGAAATATGCACCACACAAATGCAAGTTCTATTCGATTTCCGAAGATGGAAATGCAATGTGTTCTATATAGAAGCAATGCATTGTGATTTTGTTGTCTTAACAATATCCCTCTCAACACTTTGAAAAGTAGAAATTGAATGCATTACATGCAAACTGCAAAAGAAGGATTATGTTGGGCTTATGGAAAAGTCAACTATGAAGCATTTCTACGCGGAAAATCAGAAGAAAATAATGAGAAAAGCAAAGAGCTAACTTGACACACTAAAGGAAATCAACCTCTCACTTCCTATATATATATTTCAAAATATTTTACGAATTTGGAATTTTTTCCTTCAGGGCTAACGATATTGATAAACACATGGAGTTCTATGAAAGCATGCATTTTGTATGAATCCCTTGATATTACCAGGTATCTTCATGCTGCTAGGCACCATACGAGATGATGCTACTACAGGAGTACGGCAAAATAATGATCTGCTACTGTAACCGAACTAGGTATATTTTTACACTGATGGATGCATCCAAAAATACAGAAATTTATCTATTTATCTATTTATCTCTCTCCTCGATATATATATATATATATATATATATATATATATATATATATATATATAAAACGACAAAATTAGAAAATATTCACAAGCTACCTTATGAAATAAGTAAATATGTCGGTGGATATTTACATTTTTAGTTGTTGTTGAGCTAAACGCCTATAATCCCAATATTTGTTCACACAAACACACTACACACACACACACACACACATACTCACACACACAAACACACACTACACACACACACACGTGCACGCACACTCATATACATGCCTTTAAATATGTGTGTATCCATTTATGCGTACTCATGTATCCACGCATATATATATATATATTAATTTATTTATGCGCCCTTTCAAATCATAGCTAGGCTCATGGGCCCGGGTTCCCGGTTTCTTTGGCGTATGTGTCAGCTGGACGAGACGCCAGTCCATCGCAGCTTTACTCAAGAAACAGGAAGAAAGAGTGAGAGAAAGTTGGGGTGAAAGAGTACAACAAGGGTCACCCCCACCCCCTGACGGAGCCTCATGGAGCTTTAGGTGCTTTCGCTCAATAAACTCACACAGCGCCCGGTCTGGAAATCAAGACCACGATCTTCCGACCGCGAGTCCGCTGCCCTAACCACTGGGCCATTGCACCTCCACATACGTATGCATATATATCTATATATATATCTATATATATATCTATATATATATATATATATATCTATATATATATATATATATATATATATATATATATATATATATATATATATATATATAAATATAAATATATATATGTATATATATATATATATATATATATATATATGTATGTATATATATATTTATTTATATGTGTATATGTATATATATATATATATATTGTTGTACTTGGGGATGGTCATATTGCCAGTTTAGCCAATAAAAACACACGCACTGTATATTTGGTGTTAATTTTTTTTTTTTTTTTTTCAGCTTTATATTACATTAATCTTAATCTTAATCTTATTTCGGCCAGAGTTCTTTCGTCACACTTCTGTGACCTCATCAGTGGTCCTTTGTTTCCTTCTTTCTTATGTGTATCTCACCTTGCTAACTATCAGCCATTTTGTATTTTGTATTCCTATTGTATGTGTCTACGCATGCGTGTCCTTCAATGTGTCTGTGTCTTTTGTAAGTGCATGTGTGTATGGGGAGTGTCTGTATCACCTATATTCTCTGTTAATACGTGTTCATTTGTATTAGTTTTTATTTATTTATATGTTCATGTGTGTGTGTGTGTGTGTTTTTTTTTTTTTTTTTTTTTTTTTTTTAATGTGTTTAATTAAATTTTGTTAACGTATGTAGTATTTAATTCCATTTGTTTATCTATGTATTGTATTATACTTTGTTCCTATTATTGGTTTATGGGTAACATGTTGTCACATGCTGTGGTTTGTTAGTGGCGTATGTTAGTGTTCCATTCTAGTTTCCTATTCAGGCTAGGTTTCCCTTCTATTATGTGTGTAGCTTCAGTAATTTGTCTAAGTGCTGCATCACTGCTATGTGTAGATAAGATTTTAATTTCTATGTTGTTGATTGAGCCTCTATGTTCTTGCTCAGCGTGCTGGTACAGAACTGATGAGTTCTTCCCCTCCTTAAGTTCCCTCCAATGTTCGTTTGCCCGCTCCCCTATACTCCTTGCTGTTTCGCCTACATATGTCGTTGTCTTATTTCTGCATCGTCCCTCTGTACATCTTATACTATAGACCACATTTCTGGTTTTGCAGTTCGTTTGTGGGCTAAATCTACATACGATACAGTTCCTATCAGTGCAGGGGGTTCTACTGAAAGGGTATGTTCTACTGATAAGGGATTTGATAGGGTTGCCTGGCCTTTCAACAACCTTAATTCTTAGCTTAAGTTTGTCTAGGGCCCTTCTAAAGCGGTACGCCAGTTCGCCTCTAGGGGTGGTGTCGACGAACATGACGCTTTGGTACTTGTGGCTATTGTACCATGAGCTTGCCTTCCCTATTTTCTTCTTAGTTCTTTCTATGGTGTTCCATGATTTGCTCCTATAGAGTGGGCAAATCCCATTCCTATCGTTGCGTTTGATTGTTTCAAACTTCTTCATAGCTCCTTTGTAAACCCTGATCCTTTCTTTATGGCTGTAACCCGAGAACTGCATGCGGTGGACGAAATGTTGTATATGTCTCTTTAATTCTGTAGGGTCGCACATGCAGGAGACATTTCGCATTACTCTGACGAGGTCTGCCATCAATATGTTGAATTTGGCATTGTCCGCAATAGCCGAGTTCCGGTGGGTCAGGTACTTGGAGGCCATAGGTTTTGTATAGTGTGAATGGAGGATTCTGGTTTTATTGTTCTTAGTTTCTAGCCAGAGTTCAGTATCTAATACAGGTAATCTATGGTTAGGGTGTTTAGTAGGGTAGTCTATCGTAACTCTAATACTCTGGTGGATGGAGTTAGCTATTTGCTGGATGCTCTCCATAGTCTTAGTTTCTATTTCTATTTCAGGGGTACTCTCTTGTGGGGGTGTCTTTACCACTAAGTTGATATCATCGACATATCGAGAGTACACATTCACGAGTATGGAGTTCTGTGTCAGGCGTTCCTTAAGCCTTCTGTCCCACCATACCATGAAAAGATTGGCCACATCACCGGCGATACTAACCCCGATGGCTGCCCCCTCGTCCTGGGCGTATAATTTGTTGTTAAATTTAAAGGTGTGGCCTTTTAGGGTGACCTTTATACTAGCTCCTAGTGCATGTGCGATCATTTTCTTTACCTGGTGGATATTAGTGGGGGTCCGTATAAAAAATCTTGCAAAACAAATATGTATATATATATATATATATATATATATAAATATATATATATATATATATATATATATATATGTATATATATATATATATAATTAAATACACAACCGAATGAGCTACTAATAGTTACATGCTATTATGATACTTGAAGCATATTCATGCAATGCACTATGCATCTTAAAGCAATCGTACAGGCTCTGCTTGTGTGTTATATATATTTTTTAAAAACAAGGACACTGGACAGTAAGGAAATAAGAAAAAAGACATGAAAAAAAGTGAAGGAGGTTAGTGCAAAAGTGGGACAAAAAACGAAATCAAGACTATCTCCTCTCTGATTGCAGAAAACTCGTGAAATACCACTGATTTAGATCAAAATTCCAGAAAATATGTTAATGCTTGCGAGACAGCAACTTTGTCCAGAGCAGTTAGTGCCTTCCAATTCTATAAAAGAGACCTATCCATGTGTCTACACCTGCTAAAAAATTCAGATTTCGAATCAGGCAGTGTGTTGGAGTTGCTGGATCGAAGAAGAAAATGAAATCTTTCGGCAAGGCATATGTAGTGTTTCAAAGATCCATTAACATGTGGCTTCGATTTCTCCTCTATACTCCAATTAACGGTATGAGATGTGGTTAGCCAACTTAGCGCTTTACTTTTATCGATGTGCCGGAAAGACGATAGGTAGTTTGCATAGCGTCTCTTGAATTCGCCCTCACATAACCCGTTTTCAATTGATTTGTCTTGGAGCGTAGAAGTAACTTCAGCCTCGTATATGACGGAGTTTATCGTACACGTCAGTTCAAGTGGGCAAGCTGCAGAGTTTCGGCAGTTACAACTGAGAGTGGTCGCTTCGTGATTTTTGCGAGTTATAATATTTTTCCTAATGGGGCAGAAGCTGTATGATATTTTTATTGAAGGTCTGTTAAAAGTTTTCCTGTATTTAAGGAATTTTTGGGTGTGTCGATTAAGTAAAGGGTAAGCATGTGTGTACCGCTCATCTTCTACCTATTTACTTTACAAACTGGTATCTTATAAATAATCCTATTTGCATGAACGTACGAATATATATATATATATATATATATATATAGGTCAACTATGAAAATTGTATATGAATGTTTTCTATTTTTATTGTCTGCATATTACTAATAATAATAATAATAATAATAATAATAATAATAATAATAATAATAATAATAATAAGGCCCCGATGAGATGTAGTATCCCATATTTTATAATATTTTATAATATGCATGAATCTATCTGGATATTGCATCGAAATGTTCATAGGTCATTTTCATTATTATTATTATTATATAGTATTTTCAATGGATCAGCTTTGAGCTCTCTTTAAAATCGATATATATATATATATATATATATATATATATATATATATATATATATATATATATATATATATATATGCGTGTGTGTGTATGTATATATACATATAATACAAATAATATGTGAGTATATGCGTATATACGTACATGTATGTACATACCTACATTTACATATATATATAGATGCATATCTAGGTACAGGAGGTCACAAAAAAACCTGGACAAAATGAAAAACGAGAATATAAAAAAGCACGGAAAACAATATACATACATATACACATAGATACATACATACATACATACATACATATACATATACATATATATATATATATATATATATATATATATATATATATATATATATATATATATATATATATGAATAGATGTACATATTTATCTATATATCTCTATCTATCTATATATCTCTATCTATCGATATATATATATCTTTATCTATATATCTATACATACACACACACACACACACACACACACACACACACACATATATATATATATACATATATAAATATACACAACTATTTTCAAATAGTTTACCCTTTATGTCGTTCAAGAAGTAAATGTGTAATCGAATTAATAAATACAGGAAAATGTGTGCGCATAGCGACACCAGAGCCTCATTAAGCACTGACTTTATGTATATGGCTTGCGGAGATATCACTGCAATCTCCAGCGTCAGGGCGTCTACCATTGACAAAGCCAAGAAAGGCCGAAATCACGTGATCTGGAAATCCACTAGTGCCGATGGCGTGTACTTTGCTTTTCGAGCCTACTCTCTTCAAAAGAAGGAAACACGAGAAAATAAACAGGGAGAGAATAAAAAAAAAAAAAAAAATTGGGAGCTAGCGGTTAATCATGCATGTATATATTTGAGTATATTTTACATGGATATCGGGCTGTAGGTGTCTATCTATATAATGTGTTTGCGACTAGATTGGCATTGCAATTGAATATGTGTGACTAAGTGGAGTCTGATTCAAGTTGGTGCGTGTATTTATGTATGTAGGTGAATGTGTGAGGAATTGGATAGGGGAGTTCATAACTTCAACATTCTTTTTTACGCCTCTTGTTCCAACGGATAAATGTCGCCATAAAAGTCATTAAACGGGTGATTATAATTCTACCGTTAATGTATTGATCGATATCACTTCTCACCGACTTTATTTCGACTTTAATTTGATGTAGTTCTATACCTTTTATTATGATTAACTGCCTTACTTTTACTGGCTTTATAAAGTGAAATCTTTAAGCGTTCGGTCTGTTTATGTATCGTAAACACACCGAAAAGCATTCATCCAAAATTATTTTTTGCGTCCATCAAATCATGACACCCGAAGACGTGAATGGACTATAAGAACATTATTACATATTTCTATATATTGTAACATATATTACATAATATTGGATGGACTGCGTATCAGACATAAAATAAAAGATATCGTACGCTTACGGAAACAGTTATAATTACAATTGTCTCTCCTTTCATTTAAACTACTACCATTATTATCATTCACTATGCGGGCTTATAGGAAGCCTGCTGGATCTTAACTTGGAGTTGTGTACTGTTCCCTAAGTATCAATCGAACCCTGTATGTATATATTATGTATGTATGTATGCATGTATGTATGTATATATTATGTATGTATGTATGCATGTATTATGTATGTATGTATCTTCGTCGCCGTCGTCGAGAATTTATTTTCTTCTTTTGCTGAACGCTTCCATTATGATTACTCCGTTGATGACTCTATAGACACATTCTTGTATAGAAGAGTCGATGGCATTGACTGCATGGTAATGTTGGTGGAAGATGAGGTTGATTTTGTCGTGCCTTTCTCTCCTGTCATTTGATTTCTTCTATTTCTCTCTTGATGGTGGAACACAGCCACTTGGTACGGTCTCGGGCTTCTGTTTCAAACGATTTAGACTCAATTCCAACGGCTTTCAGTGTTGATCTGAGCTGCTCCTTGTGTCTTCGAAGACACACTGAATTAGACTTGGCGTGGGAACCTTGACGCTTTCATTCATACTACATGTCCTGACTCCCCTCCAAAAATATTGCACATACAGAAATTTTAAATATTAATTCACTGTATGAATTAATTCACACCATATATTAAGAAGTATAATACACTTAACAAAGTCGCAGAGACGATTTCCCTTTTCTTTTTCTTTTGTGCACTTATTACCAAACATGTACTCTAAAAATCAATATGCTCAAAGCATCTATCACCTCTCCATTTTCGTTTCCACTTTAATTGTTTAAAGCTATTTTGTCAGCTCTGGCGTAGAGAACACATGGTTTTCCACTGATTATCGCATTTTCTGCCAACATCATCCTATCGTTTTTCATTTTTTCTTTCTTTGCTCCTTCCAGGAAAGGTACATTTTGAAACGTTAAAATAAATTGTAGTGTCTTTGCTGCAAGCGATAAACTATACTGCTTCTTTTTTTTTCTTGTAGAATTTCTGTTCTCTGTACTGACATTTTTATATAATATCTCAAGCATACCTGGACGTCTTTTTAATTCCCCAAATTTTAAATTCTCTTAGATATCGCTCGGATTAAAGAGAATAATTATGCATACGTACGTACGTATGCACCTACCTACCTACCTACCTACCTACCTACCTACTTACCTACATGCATACATACATACATATATGCATAGATACATACTAACATGCATGCATACATATACACATACATATGTACATATATAAGTGTATCTATGTATCTTTGTATGCATATATGTAAATAAATATACATGTGTGTGTCTATATGCATATATACATATGTATACATACATATATATATATATATATATATATATATATATATATATATATATATATGTGTGTGTGTGTGTGTGTGTGTGTGTGTGTGTGTGTGTGTGTGTATAAATTGAGAGGGAGAAAGATGGAAGGGAGAGATGAAGATATGGGTACAGGCATATAAATATATGCATATACATTCACATGATATTCATTGATTTTCTGTCTACGCAAGCAGATACATACCCAAATATAGGTTCGTATATGTTCGTCTGTTTATATGTGTGTTCATTTGCTTGGAGATGTACACATTAGTGTGCGTACGTGTTCTGTAAATATATGTGTACCTATAATTTCATATATTATATTCATGCGGAGAAATGTTTAGTGAATTGATTGGGAATGAGGGATTTCATGTGAGCATGAAAGAAAAGGATAATATATGGAATACTATTAATTTGCAATTATTTCTAATCTCTGCCCATGCTAACACGCACATACACTACTGAAATATAATGAGCAGAAAACAAAATAAAAAAACAAAACTATAAGAAAATAAATTATTCCTCAAAGTAGGAAATGAATAGAATCCATCAGAATGACAAAATAGCAATAAGTCCAGCAGCCACGTTGTCTAACAAATTCTCATTCAAAGACAATGAGATGTGAGATATTCCTCGTTGCCTTCATGATAACAGAGGTCTCTTGAAATGCGTTAACTTCAAAGACCTAGAATATTTGCTCTGATGCCCGTGTACTTTTCCTAATCAATCAATATTCCACAGTATTTCTAGATCACCAACCAACCGACCAATCAGCATAGCCTTAGGTTGACCAACTTGCAAGTCAAAAAGACCTAATTTCTCCCCGATATAACTCATTTATCGCGCCGCTGTCATTCCAGCTATGCATTTGGTCTTATCTACTATCAAACATACACACTCCTTCCTTTCTTCTTTCACTCTTTCTGTAATTTCTATTCTCAGTCTTCCTTTTCTCGAAATCTCACCCTCTATTCTCTTTGTATATCTGATATCCTATTGCGAACTCTCTTTGTAAATTACTTTCGCTCTCTTTTCTCCCCACTTCTGATTTCCTTGTTTGGAGGACTTTTAATCACTAGATTCATTTCAGTGTGTATTTGTGTGTTTGTGAGTATGCATGTGCGAATGTGTATATGTATATGTGAGTGCCCGTTTGCTTTTGATAGTTTGTGTTTAAGTGTGCATTGGGTTGCGCTTCTTTGTGCGTATGCATGTGTATGCTTATGTATTATGAGATATTCAAATAAATACATTATACATAACGAATTCTTTCATTATGTTTAATAATTTACACATTCCTTTTCACATAGTATATGATGGACGAAATATTTAATCCAGAGGGTGGTTTTAAATCCCCCTTAAGTTATCTTCCATCTTTCATCCTGTGATAGATGAAACGAAAAGGCCGAACCTTTTCTATTTTTCAACACCTCTTACATTTTGAATATTTGCCATCAAGTCTTATCCTTAAAGTTCCATACTATTTATTCAACCATTATATTTCATTTTTTTTTCACAATCTGGCCCTATGATACATACATACATACACACACACACACACACACACACACACACACACACACACACACACACACACACACACACACACACAAACACACACACACACACATATATATATATATATATATATATATATATATATATATATATATATATATATATATATATATATATATATATATATATACATACACATACACACATACATACACACACACACACACACACACACACACACACATACACACACACACACACATATATATATATACATGAGCGTATTCGTGAGTATTAGTAACTGAGTCTGTATTTGAGTGTTTACATATTTAACATTAAAAAAAAATATTTAAGCTCACACAGTACAATATGTATTCCTAAATAAGAATTTGAAGAGAAATTCACGAAGGAATAAATAAGGGTGCAGTTTTATCTCCTGCACACGCCATGCTTGTATTTGTAAGTGACCACGGAGCTTGAACCACTTCTGTCCCTCCATCCACAAATTAAGTAGATATTAGAAACCAGCTATTAAAACCATCAATTATTTTCTCTCCATGCCCTTCCCATATTATTCTTTCCCTTATAGCGGTTGTCATCCAGTTATCTGGAATTTGTCTTCTCATAAGTTATGTTACGCACTTAACCTTGCGTCTTATGTTGCTAAGAATATTTTTACAGCTTCTGTTATTTTAAGGACTTCGATATTTGTCACTCTGTTTGTGTTTACCTATCTGCCTTCATTGCTGCAATTTCCATAAGTGTCTGCAGTTGTTTGTTGATGTACAAGAACACGTTCACTCGCTCGTATTGATAGAGATACATTCAACAATATATACCTGATCTCCGGAAAAGAAGCCTACTCATTTCTTCATGAAGTTTCTACAGTGTTTTTCCCGTTTATCGGCATGTTTCATGGTTCTTCCATTTATTTTTGTATTGAAAGTTGGTGGTAATTTGATTTGGGTATTCAGAAACAGATAATCTTTTATTTCTCATCAGTAATAAAACAAAATAATGTTTGAAGGTCTTTCATTGTTGTTTCTCTCCTGATTGCGTCAGATATCGTTCATGTTTCGTTTTCTTGAGTCTATAACTAGTAAATGTTAAAAAGATCCCATAATTATTGCATTTTTTAATGAATTACACACACCACTGTTACATTCCTCTCTTCATAAGTTCTAGCTACCTATTTTATTTCCACGTTTGACTAAAAGTGTTTACTGCCATTATGTTGCTATTTATTCGTACGTCTTTTTCATCTAGATTTATATCGTCCAACATCTTTATGATTTGTAAATGACTGAATATAACGTATTTATTTTGGGAGGACTGCCTCAAAGATTAACGTACACATTACTCCTGGGTCGTCGGCTCTTTCGTAGATGTTATTGAGAAGTCTTGTTATTTTCTCATTTCCAAAGACTTCTCATATTATTATTACCAACGTAAGAATGCTCACCAAGAAAAAAATATCGACTACTGTTTCAAGGGTGATGGTGTAATTTGCATTAATAAGGGGAAGAAGGGAACTCTTATTCTCCATGGATGGTCATTATCAGTATTGCATAAATTGAATATTACGCCCTTTCTTAAGATTGTTATTAAAAATGCTTAAAGATCTTACATCGCAAGTTCCTGAAACCTTTATGTTTCTTTTATGCAGCTCCTTGTTTTTGCAAAAGACTCACATCTTCACCAAATTGGCCCCTTGTGGGCAATAAAAAAATCTCGCAACTTCACCACACAAACTTTCCCTCATGGCCTTTTACAACTCAACCAAAATATCTTCTACCATTCTTTCAAAAATGATATCATATACTAGTGCCATAATGTATTTCTGAACATGTAAACAATTTACTGATTGACAACCAATGGTGTGGATATAGCCTGACCATATTTTTTCATCCAAATAACATTCATATCTAAGTATATCCCATCTGTCAATGCTACGTAAGCCGTAGCCTCCTTAATGTTCAAACTTTTCTCCTACTCTCGGAAACTAGACTAACCCATCCAATCAGTCGTCTCTTGCATGCTGTATCAAAGTTTTTTCTTCTAATATAATATCCATCTTAATTCATTGGTTGTAGCTAAGCAGCTGAGTTTTGGGGGATCTATTTCCCTCTCTTATTATCTGAAATATTATCTGTATTCACTGCGTTATTTGGTGCATTGCTTAAAATCACATGCTGCATGGCACTATGCCTCTCGAAGGCAGGACGTAATATAGTTTGTAAACGAACTGTCAAAAGGCTAGTAAGCATCCAACCATTTTATGAACACCAAATTACAAGTTAATTAAACTTAGCGAAACCTATAAGGTCATTAGATTTTCGAAGTGTTTCAATATATCACTAGATGGTAGTGATACATGTAGTAGGGTCATTACTTTTGAATCACTAGTAGTATTTCTTCTCTAAAGACCATGTTTGGAAATTTGAATCCTGGTGGGTGTTAATATTCATTCTGCATGAACGTCCGGAAAAATTCGCTCATCATTATTGTACACTAGTTCTGGTGTATAATCTTCTTTGGACAATAATGCTCTCGCTTTCACTGATCAGATCAATGTTGTACAAAATAAAGTTCCTCTTAAAAGTTTCAAATCAGCATTTATTAGCTAGAAAAATGTTCTACATAAATTCATACTTTCCTCTTTCTGCAAATCGTTATTGAATCATTTAGCTTACGTTTCAACACTTGTATTCGTTTCGCTGAAAATAAGCTGATTGCGTACGCTTGTTGTTACAGTATCCATTCAGAATTCAAACAAAGTACAATATCATCTTATTAGGGATTTCAGAGTGAGTGAGGGAAATATTTGGAACATAATTCAATAAGAAAGCATGGGAAATACTGATTGGAAAATTGTTGTACTTCTAGGAAAATCTGAATATCACATCTTACTTATTTCCAGCAAGTTTTAAAATCAGCAAGCTGACAGATGGAATTCTAGAAAGGGATTCTTGAGTAAGTACCGGGTCAATTGAAGCCATGTGACCGAAATTGTATTGTGGGAATGGGGTAGGAGGACTCCAGTGAAGTCATGCTGATTTCACTTGGTAATTACATTAAAAGTACATCTGACTGGAGAACCCATTAACTTTCATACCCAGTGATTAAGCAATCTTCTACCGTACTTTGCATCTCATAGATAAGAGAATTTTCCGTTAATGAAAAAAAAAAAAAAACGCCAATACTTTCTATTTCGTTTATGTCATATCTTGAATATTGTGTATTTTTCATTAGATCTAATTTTACGATTGATATCTTTGCCAATTACTATTTAAAAAAAACTTTTTATACTTTAGCACTGATATCATTTCTCGATGGTACATGTATATGCACAGATATTTTGTGCGAGAGTGTTCGATAACTGTGAGTATAGTATTAATTATGTATAACATGCGGACATCAACAATCATAACAACCAATACAGTTTTAATCATCATTACACTCTTTCTAACAATAATATAGTTCCTCAGATTACCCCCTCTTTTGCTAGTTGCCAATCTCCAAACACATATAACCCCCTATACTTATATATACACACCTTTTATTACCTCCATTCTTAATCCCTGTTATTCAATCGCGTTTCCACATGTATTTTCACCTCATTGGTATTTTCCTTTACTGATCCCTGCTCATATGCCTAGGAATTTCATATTTTTTGCAAATGAAAGAATCACAAGCAAATGGTTCAAATTCATTCTCTTGCCATCAAGCGTTAGCTTAATGCAGTGCTTGTGAAACCTATCGCAATTGTATTGTGCTTTTTATTTTATTTGATCTCCATTCTTTATTGCATACCCAATATCTTTTTAAAGCCTACGCTGACATCGTATTTATCTATCTATCTATCTATCTATCTGTCTATCTATCTATCTATCTATCTATCTATCTATTTATCTATCTATCTATCTCGGGCCGGGACCTATGGACAACCTCCGTCCGGTTGAGTTGCTGGGGGTCTGGTTTGGTCCAGACCTCCAAACGGAGAAGAACTGGGACGAGATAACGAGAAGGGTGGCCACTCTAGCCCGGCAATGGGCCGAGAGGAAGTTTTCCTTAAAAGGTCGGGCGGAGTTGGGGAACACGTACATCGCGTCCGTCATCTACTACCGCCTAACCGTCGTTCCTTGTCCCGACCCTACCATCACCAAGCTGGAGCGCATCCTCTTCCGCTTCTTGTGGAAAGGAAGCGTTCCGATGGTTAGGCGATCCGTTTGCTGCCAACACCCGTTAAAAGGAGGACTGGGCATGCCGTGGTTGATGATGCGCAGACACGCGCTGAGACTGCGACATCTCCGGATCTACGTAGACAACGGTGAACAGGTGTGGTCGCTCTTTGTGCGGCGCGCTTTCCCGCAGCTCGTCTCCATGACCGAACTGCAGTCGTGGATCAGGAAGAGGCCGAGGAAGGGCGAATGGCACCGCGAGTGTCGCGTTGCTCTCCGGCAACTCCAACAACCCGGGTCAACATTGAGCGACTGCATCACAACTAACGCATTCTATGGTGGATTAATGGAGGGAAGGTACGACGACGATCTCGGGGCGAACCTGGGCGTCGACGAGGAATACCTGACCCGCCTGTTTAAGACGACCTTCGGGCCGGGACCTATGGACAACTTCCAGAGATCCCTGGCCTGGCAGTACTATCGAGAAGCTCTACCCGTTCGGGATAAGCTCTACAGGCATGGCTCGAGAAACACGGGGCCGATCTGTCCGAGATGCGGGCGGAGCGACGAAACCGTTCTGCACGCACTCGTACAGTGTCCCACCATTTCCGAGCTGTGGGCTTACGTCGAACAACTGCTATCGCGTGTGGGACGAGTCGGTCTATCAGCCTAGTCTATCGTGAATATTGTCGCGCCTCCTTCCTTTAAACGGGAAGGAAGAGCTATTTTCATCGTACTTGTGGCTACGGCGAAAGAATGTGTATGGTGGTCGCGTCTGAATGTGTATGGTGGTCTTTTCCGTAGGCTTTTCTTTCCACGGCTAAACCTAAACTGTCCTCCCCTCTTTTTACACGAGAACATTACTGTGATACACGATCACTATTGATCGCTTTTTTTCTCTTTTCTTTTTTTCTTTTTTCTCGGTCCTTTTTGATCGAACTCCCCCCTTTTTTCCTTTCTACGATCCCTTTTGATCGACACCCACCCCTACTCTTTTTTTCTCTTCCTTCCCCCTCCCAAAAAGAAAAGCTCTACATTGTATTCGTCCCATCTTTGTTGAGCCTTGTGTGGCTAATAAAAGAAATGTATCTATCTAACTATCTATCTATCTATCTATCTATCTATCTATCTATCTATCTATCTATGTTTCTATCTATCAATCAATCAATCTAAAATTAAATGCATGCAAAGCAGGGAAATATGTAACCGCTGAAAGCCCCTTGCACAAACAAACCAGCACCAACATCACAAAAACACACACAATGCTATCAGCGATAGACACAACAAACACAAAATTAATGGACTACATCATATCGCAAACAAACATTTCTGAAGATAATTATAAGCTTAACAATCATCAACGCACTACACCACCGAAACACATCAAAATAGTTCACATCACACAAACGCAGCACCACACACTCAAAACCCTCTTTCCAAATGCGGTTGGGGGGTTCCAAAAATATTTATCAAAGAAACTCTTCAAAAACCTCATCCAAGATACTTCAAAAGAAGAGGAAGCTAAAACTTCCGAAACGAGTAAGTAACCTTCTCTCTTGTCTCTTTTACTGTCGTGTATGAAACACAAATTTCGACTTCAACTATGCTTAAATTAGGTTGTGTAAATGTACGTGGCTTGGCGTCAGCTTGGAAGCAAGGTTACCTTCTAAATGACATCAAGTCACAGAACATAGAAATCATGGCTATCAGTGAAACCAGACTCAGTAACCGGCGGGCCCTCAAGTCCATGTTTGGTGGACATTTCGACATTTATTTTTCTCCCTGTCTGCCAAACATGGGTGGTGGTGGTACCGTGGTGCTTTTTCGGAAGAGTCTGAACCTAAAAGTAAGGCCAATATTCCTAGACCCGAGGGTAGGCTGGTTGTCTTGGACGTCGATGGCACAAACGGGTGTGCTTTCCGTCTGGTGGCAGTGTATGCACCGTCCTTAACGGGTCGGGCGGATTTCCTTAGACGTCTAGAGGTTTTCCTGGGAACGTCACGACCTTTACTGTTAGTAGGGGACTGGAACGCTACCTTGGACACGCATATAGACTATGTGGGAGTGGATAGGAGTAGAAGGGGATGTAAGTGCCTCAAAGACCTGCTCAGACGTTTCCATTTGTCTGACAGGTTCCGACTCGACCATCGGAACGTGCCAACGTGAACTTGGACAAACCGCGTCGGATCGTCGAGATCGTATCTAGATAGAGTTCTATGTAGGACAGCGGATAGAGATAGTGTAGGATGTCCACAATTTAAAATAGTCAACTACACAGATCACAAGTTTGTGACGTGTACGCTCGACTTAGATAAGACACATAGGCAGGGTCCCGGTTACTGGAAACTGAACGCTTCGCTCTTAGCGCGGCAGGTTTACAGGAACCGGATTAGCGAATTAATTAAGAGGGCGTTAACAGGAGCCATCGTTAACAACCGCTGGTGGTTTGCCCTGAAAATGGCAATCAAATCGGAATCTATTAGGTTTAGTAAACAACTAGCGATAGATCGAAATAGAGTAGAGGGAGACTTAGTTAAGAAACTAGAAGAGGCACTTACAACTGGCAGCGCAACCAACGTTTTGGCTGCGAGGATGGCCCTCGACCAACACCTCAACGCCAAACACGAAGGTTGCGTCGTCAGAGCTAAAATGCGTGCCTTAAGGAACGAAGGGATCGAAGCTGCGCGAGAAGCCCGGGTGGCGGAGGCGCAACGCGGTAACAGAGCCACCATTCGGTCTCTAATCGATGAACAGGGATGTAGTCTGCTCGAACCCGAAAGGATGTGTGGGGCCTTTCAACAGCACTTTGCTCGACTGTTCGGTGCGAGCGGTGAGTCGGAACGCAGGATGGACTTCACTGCCTACCTGACCGGCCTGCCGCGGCTCTCGGCGGGAGAGGCAGAGTGTTGTGAAGGACCCATCACAGCTGCTGAAGTAAGGGATGCTATGGCGGGCTGCGCGAGGGATAAGTCACCTGGATTGGATGGTCTACCCTACGAGCTGTATTGTCAAATGCCAGACTTGTTTGGCGACCTCTTGGCATCAGTCTACTGCAACTGGCAACAAAACGGGAGAATTCCCGGTTTCGTGAGCCGAGGTGCAGTGACATTGCTGAAGAAAGACCCAAACAAGGGGAATTTTATAGATAATTTCAGGCCCATCACTCTGCTCAACGCAGATTTGAAAATTTTGGCCAAAGTAATAGCCGAGAGGTTGGCGCTTGTCATCGATAAACTGGTCGGCAGGGCGCAAACATGCGCCGTGCCGGGCAGAAGTATCCATGACAACCTCCACCTCATGCGCTACATCATGGACAGGGTAGTTAAGGATCCTGGCATGGGTGGGGCGCTGATCAATTTAGATCAATCTAAAGCCTTCGATAGGGTCGACCATCGATACCTAGCGGCCGTCCTCAGGGCAGCTGGCTTTGGTCCCGTCTTCCGCGGTTGGATCGCTGCCTTGTATAGCGGCATCCGATCGGTATTACGGGAAAACGGTCACCTGTCAAAACCGTTCGACATCACGCGTTCGGTCCGTCAGGGACGTCCCCTGTCGGCGCTTCTGTATGTATTGACGATCGAACCACTACTGCGGAAGCTGGCGACACCAGAGCTGGGTTGCGGGACGAGCGTGTCTGCATATGCGGACGATGTCACCGTCATAGTGTCGAGCGAAAAGCACGTCGAGATGCTAGGCGAGGCACTTAAAGAATACGAAACGGTGACAGGAGCAAAAATTAACCCGGAAAAGTCAGTGGGCTTGTTACTCGGCACCTGGAGAAGCAAGCCCATACCGTCCAACAGTGACTCCGTAGTGGGACGCTGGACGGACGGACCGGTTAAACTGCTCGGGGTCTGGTTCAGTCCGGACCTCCAAATGGATAAGAACTGGGACGAGATCACCAGTAGAGTGATCAAACTCAGCCAAACATGGGCTGAGAGAAAGTTATCTCTAAAAGGCCGGGCGGAGGTGGCTAATGTGTATATCGCATCAGTCATCGATTACCGCCTGACCGTCGTGCCTTGTCCCGATGCCACCATCACGAAACTAGAACGCATACTTTTCCGCTTTCTGTGGAAGGGTGGCGTTCCGGTGGTTAGGCGATCCATTTGCTGTCAACAACCGTTACGTGGAGGACTGGGGATGCCGTGGTTAATGATGCGCAGACATGCGCTGAGACTGCGGCATCTCTGGAACTTCATTGACGACGGTGAACATGTGTGGGCGCCGTTTGTGAGGCACGCCTTCCCGCAGCTAGTCTCACTCACCGAACTGCAAACATGGATCAGGAAGAGACCGAAACTGGGCGATTGGCACCGCGAGTGTCGCCAAGCTCTACAACAGCTCTGCCGTCCGGGATCAAACTTGTGCAACTTCCAAACGACCAATGCGTTCTATAGAGGACTAGTGGAGGGGAGGTCTGACGACACTCTCGGGGCAAACCTGGGTGTCGACGAGAAATTCCTAACCCGCCTTTTCAAGACGACGTTCGGGCCGGGGCCTATGGATAATTTCCAGAGATCCCTGGCTTGGCAATGCTATCGAGACGCACTACCAGTTCGAGAGATCTACAGACACGGTTCGAAAACCACCGGACCGACCTGCCCGAGATGCGGTCAGAGCGACGAAACCGTTCTGCACGCACTCGTGCAGTGTCCAGATATTTTAGAGCTGTTAACCTTCGTCGAACGGCTGTCGTCGCGTGTGGGACGAGCCCACTTATCAGCCGAGTCTATCGTGAATATTGTTCCTCCACCTTCCTTTAAACGGGAAGGAAAAACGGTTTTTGTAACACTGATAGGTATGGCAAAAGAATGCGTGTGGTGGACGCGTTTGAAAGGTCTACAAACAAACACTTTCCTCTCTGGTCAGTCCCTCGTCAACTTTTTCAAGTACCACTTGAAAAGGAGGATGAGGATAGAGAGGAAGGTGTTGTCGAATGAAAGTTTCAATAAAAAATGGGTAAATGTGGCAAGAATGGTAAGAATGAAAGACGACACCATTTTAAGCATAGACTTGTAACAAAAAGAGACAAAAAGAGAGAAGGTACTTACTTTCATGTACCTTTTAAAAAAAAAGCCTGAGGTGACCGTGATCTTTTCCGTAGGCTTTTCTCTCCACGGATAAACCTAATCTGTTCCCCGTTTTTTACATCGACTGTCATACACGATCCCTATTGATCGCCCCCCCCCCCCACGTTTTTTTTTTCTTCCCGCGATCCCTTTTGATCCAAATTATCCCCCTCCCCCAAGAAAAGCTCTACTTTGTAATTTGTCCATTTTCTCTATTTAGCCCTGTGTGGCTATAATAAAAAGATATCTATCTATCTATCTATCTATCTATCTATCTATCTATCTGTCTGTCTGTCTGTTTGTCTGTCTGTCTGTCTGTCTGTTTGTCTGTCTGTCTGTCTGTTTGTCTGTCTGTCTGTCTGTTTGTCTGTCTGTATGACTATCTATCTATCTATCTATCTATCTATCTATCTATCTATCTATCTATCTATCTATCTATCTATCTATCTATCTAATGCTAGGCGAGACACTTAAAGAATACGAAACGGTGACAGGAGCAAAAATTAACCCGGAAAAGTCAGTGGGTTTGTTACTCGGCACCTGGAGAAGCAAGCCCATACCGTCCAACAGTGACTCCGTAGTTGGACGCTGGACGGACGGACCGGTTAAACTGCTCGGGGTCTGGTTCAGTCCGGACCTCCAAATGGATAAGAACTGGGACGAGATCACCAGTAGAGTGATCAAACTCAGCCAAACATGGGCTGAGAGAAAGTTATCTCTAAAAGGCCGGGCGGAGGTGGCTAATGTGTATATCGCATCAGTCATCGATTACCGCCTGACCGTCGTGCACGTTTTTTTTTTTTTTTTTTCTTTTCTTCCCGCGATCCCTTTTGATCCAAATTATCCCCCCCCCCCCACAAAAAAAGCTCTACTTTGTAATTTGTCCATTTTCTGTATTTAGCCCTGTGTGGCTATAATAAAAAGATATCTATCTATCTATGCTCTCGCGCGCGTGTGTGCAGTATGTATATATACCTACAAATATATGTATGCATTTATATTTTCCTGTTGTTTACTTGTTTCGTTAATGAACTGCGGTCATGCTGAGACACTACTTCAAGGAACAGAGCAAACCAAACAAAGAAATTAATTTTTAAAGCCTTGTACTTAATCTGTCAATCTCTTACGCGTGACCGCTAAGTAACGTGAACGTGACCAAAACATCAACGGTTGTCAAGCAGTGGCGAATGTGTTAAACACAAAGATAAACATGTATATATACACATATACAAACACACACATAAATATATATATATATATATATATATATATATATATATATATATATATATATATATATATATATAGGAGGTTATGCGTGATTGTGCTGTCAATTAGACCCAGAGGTTTCAGGTAATGCTGTGTAAGTGCTATGGATAGACCATAGTTAAGCTCCAGGTTCGGTGATTATGCGAGTAAGAGGTCCAACGTAGGTCATATATCAGCGTGTGAATATAAGTATTTACTTTTCGTAATGGGATAAAAAAAAAGCAAGGCTGTGTATAATATAGAACATTTATAAATAGAAGGTCTTACAGCTGTTTCCAGGATATTTTTTATATCCCTTTATCGGAGAAAGTTTGAGAGGATGGTTAAGCAATAGTTAGTTCAGATAAGATAGGAAATAGAGAGTGAATGTAGGGATATTGTATTTGTAGGTCCATTGTTTAGGCAGAATGGTATACATATAAGATTTCGATACCTTGCGAGTAAAATCCAATAGACTTTAAGGTTGGTCATTGCATTTATAAATCCATTATTAAGATTCCAATACCTTATGAGTAAAATCCAAAAGTCTTTGAAATTTGTCATTTCAAGTACTGAGTTTACACACAGTGTTATTGAATCAAGGGTTCTGTTTAAAGTGACCTAAAAGCAGAGAATATCTTTGTAGGCTCAAATCGAAAACAGGACGAAATAAAGGAAGAGGAAAAAAACAAAAGAAAGAAAAAGGAGGGTAGAAAGAGAAGAAGAAGGAAGAAGAAAATAATAAAAGGAATAAAGAAAAGGAAGTAAAAAGGAATACAAAAATAGAGATGAGGGAAAGTGTACCAGAATGGTCAGTGAATATAATAAGGTAGGAACGGGAGGATATGGGTGAAAGAGAGAGAAAGATATTAGAGTGTAGAAAGATAGAAGGAATGGGGGGGGGGTTATGGCGAGAGAGATATAAAGCATTAAGGAATGTCAATTGTAATGGTAGAGTCTAAATGATGGGGTGGAGAAAAGAATTAGAATGGTTGGACAGGTCAGTAGTAGTAGTAGAATAATGTATGCATTAGAAATGTATATTATAAATTATATATATATATATATATATATATATATATATATATAGTAGAATAAGTTTTTGGTACAGTATTATATATATTTGAAAGAATGAATAAAGATGGCTTTTTTGAGGGATTAATTATAATTTTAATCTTCATAATAGTGTTCACAGTGAGTTACACTGATATGAGTTTCAACCTTTCAAGTAGCTGTTTTCAAAGCTTCAAACTCATGTCAGAGTAACTCAATGTAAACACTATTATGAAGATTGAAATAAAAATTATTCCCTCAAAATGCCATCTCTACTTATTTTTTCAAATATACATATATATATATATATATATATATATATATATATATATATATATATATATATATATATATATATATATATATATATATATATATATTTATGTATATATGTAATTTTTTGCTGGAAATAGCTGTCGATAAAAGTTCGACGCCAGGTAAAGCTTCACTGAATGTATAGAGGCAAAGATGTATGCATGCGCCGACCGTAAAAAAATTTTGTTTCACCTCTAGGATGAACGCCAGAGAAGTGGACAACCTAGTGCTCGAGTTTCGAACTTTTCAGAATACATTTGTTATCGCAAAACCGGTTGGTTTACGTCAGCTAAGTCTACCAAAAAGACCATATTCAAAATAGCCGCTTGTATACTCGGCCAATAGCCCCAGCCATAAACAGAACATATTTATAATTCCACCTTTACAGTGCTTTATTTCGCAGGAAAATAACACTGTTGTATTGTAATAATATTTATATATATACATCCCCGCAAACGTTTACATAGATATACATATATATGCTTACATACATGCACGCTTATATGCATACATATCTGTGGTTTTGTCTGTGTTTGTTTGGGTAATAAGTAGCTAAACAGAGTGATAATGCATAAATATGTGTATATGAAATGTAATAAACATATATCCAGACTCACTGCAATGCGATGATAATTCGTTTGTAATCTCAGAAGTTTCAGCCGCTAACAGAGACTATCAATTGGAATGGTTTCGTCTTTCTAAGAAACACAGCAGGAATGGCTTTGCTTGCCTATCAACTACCGGAATTTAGAAATCTATATCTATAAGAAGATACATCTTTCTTAATTTATTCAATTGTAAATCAAGGTCAACGATTCCTGATATGAATTTTAAAAAAAGAAGAAAATAGATGCACTGATTCCCAGGATTAAGTGCAGAAGCACCTGTTGTTACTTAACACGTAATATTTTCGTACAGAGACTAAATACTATTAATTGTGATATATATGATGAAAAGTATACACACGGAAATTCTCATACCTTCTCTACTTCTCTACTTCTCTGAGCGGGTATGAATACACTCACATGCATACACATATACATGCATATGTGTGTATATATATATATATATATATATATATATATATATATATATATATATATATATATATATATATATATATATATATATATGCGTGTGTGTGTGTGTGTGTGTGTGTGTGTATAATAATAATAATAATAATAATAATAATAATATCATGAAGAAAAAAAAATGCTTTCTAATTGATGTATCAATACCAGCAGATGACAACGTTTCCCTAAAAGAAATGGAAAAACTTTCAAAATACAAAGACCTGGAAATAGAGATAACTCGAATGTGGAATCTAAAAACAGAAACACTTCCTATCATAGTAGGTGCCTTAAGTATAATAAAAAAAAATTCAGATAAATACATAACAAAAACACCAGGACTTACAAATATATATAACATACAGAAAATTGCACTACTGGGCACTGCACACATCCTACGCAAAACACTTTCAATACAGTAACCATAAGAGCACCACAGCAAACCACAGCACATACCCAAGGCGCACAGAGCTGCGCTCGCTAGTGAAGTGAAAGCACGTTATAAAAATAAAACTACTGAACAATAATAATAATAATTATATAGATTTAATCAAAAGATTAAATGTGATACTTAAAATGTTTGAGGCACCAGAATTTGGTAGGGTAAAAACCAAAAAGAAAATCAAGAGATTTGGTGAATAAAATTTGAAGAAAAGCAACAAAAGTGCATTAGGTTATAGCAGTACGTACGTTTCGTACAAACATCAATTATTTATTTAGTGAGTACACCACATAAGATGTGCAATGAAAATGTACTCCTCAGCTGTATAATGGAAGTTCGTTTCAGAAAGTCATTTTGTAGATGTGTGCGAATACAAGATTAGGAGATGAAGAAAATACTATCTTCACTGGGCTGTTAAGATAGCAGTAATTTCAATTGAAATTACTGCTATCTCACCCCTCCAATTAGAATATATAGAAATTAAATTCATGTTTGATTCACTAGACTGTTGATTATATATATAAATAATATTTATATATTATTTATATTATTATATGATCAAATGCCACGCATATTTTTCCTAGTTTAATCTCAATAATTATGTTGCGCACACTTATTCTATCTCTTTTTTTTATCTATCTCCCTCTTTTGTTCTTCCTTTCTGTTTTTCTCTCCAAACCTTTCTCTATTCTTCTCCTCTACCCTTCACCGTTCCCCCTCTCTCTCTCTAAATTCTACCTCCTTGTCTCTCTCGTTGCTCACACATGTCCACAGCTATTCTTTCGTCCACTTTGTTCATTAAAACAAGAGGTGCTTTAAACTGTCTCTTCTTAAAGCTCATTTCTCCAGTATTCATCAGTACACATCACCTTGGCTTAAGAGCCTTCATCGTTTGTTTTTACTGTTTTGTTCTCACTATCCTGTTTTTGTTACCACTTACACCCTCCGCAAAATATCCCAAATTTTATATAATTTGCTATGCGGGAAGGATTGCTTTAACGAAGTCGCGTCTTGCTCTTACCTTCGAAACGGGGAGTAGATAAAACAGGGGACAACTGATGAAGGGAATGTTCTTTATGTTGCATGACTCGTTTCTCATTCTGTCTACGTTTATTCATGTCCTGTACCCGTATATGCATGTATATATATATATATATATATATATATATATATATATATATATATATATATATATATATATATATATATATATATATATATATATATATATATATATATATATATATATATATATATACACATAGGTATGTACATATATGTATACATATATGCATATATTTATATATTATTTATATTATTATATGATCGAACTCCAGGCATCCTTTTCCAAGTAAGATCTATCTATCTATCTATCTATCTATCTATCTATCTATCTATCTATCTATCTATCTATCTATCACTCTTTGGCTCTTGTGCGGGTGGCACATAAAAGACACCATTTCGAGCGTGGCCGTTTTCGTGCGGGTGACACGTAAAAGCACCCACTACACTCTCTGAGTGGTTGGCGTTAGGAAGGGCATCCAGCTGTAGAAACTCTGCCAAATTAGATTGGAGCCTGGTGTTGCCATCCGGTTTCACCAGTCCTCAGTCAAATCGTCCAACCCATGCTAGCATGGAAGGCGGACGTTAAACGATGATGATGATGATGATGATATATATATATATATATAGAGAGAGAGAGAGATAGATAGATAGATAGATAGATAATTATTTAAAATTATAATTCAGGGTATCAAGAGATACCACCACGCTGAAAAAATAGCAGTCAAATCCTGACTCCAAAACCACAATAAATGTCCGCAAGGCACGATTAGCGAAGACGAAGACTAAATAGACCAGTAAAAATAATAAGATAATTTCAAATCCTGGATTTCTGGCTAGTCGTGTGCATAAGTGCATATATATGTATGTATACGTCCGTATATGTAAGTATACTGTTTATATACATGTATTTGTATTTATGTACTTGAGTATATTTCACTGATGAAGGCAGAGCATTTATGCAAAGCCAGAAATCCAGGATTTGAAATTATCTTATTATTTTTACTGGTTTATTTGGTCTTCGTCTTCGCTAATCGTGCCTTGCGGACATTTATTGTGGTTTTGGAGTCAGGATTTGACTGCTATTTTTTCAGCGTGGTGGTATCTCTTGATACCCTGTATTATAATTTTAAATAATTATTACCTTTGATGGTTTTTATTCCCATGCTGACCACTTGATAAGATCAATATTTTAAATACCGATCTTATCCTTATTTATATAAATTAGATAGATAGATAGATAGATAGATATAGATATAGATATACATACACGCATATATATATATATATATATATATATATATATATATATATATATATATATATACATACACACAGATATATAATATATAACACACGTAAGAAAAGACATCACAAAGGAATAAATGATTATCTTGTAACACATGTATAGAATTATATTACAGTTTGACGTAGTATGGCAGAGGGCTATCTGGGATGGGATTTAAATTCCGCTTAAATAAATGCTGATTTATATTAATTTGAAAAGTCGGGCTCCAGAGGTTGTCTAAGTCGGGATAAATATAATTGTTCATGTGTTACTTTTGTTAACACTCGTTCTTCCAGTTTGATATTTACGTGTGTGTGTGTGATTTCATGTGCGTGTGTGTGTGTGTGTGTGTGTGTGTGTGTGTGTGTGTGTGTGTGTGTGATAGGATTGCCTGTGATTGTGCATGCACAGAAGCAGACACGTACACGTAGCCATACATACGATCAGAAGGTATAATATAGACTGGAACTGGGAATACAGAGAACAGAATCTCGTCACTCGGCAGTTTATGCACAGCAAAGTTTAAATATGTTTAAATACTGCAATAAGATAAATGCTGTAATAAGATAAAAGAAACTCATATAAATTTTCCATGGCATATCATTAAATATATGATATGTAATTATTCTTGGAAAACATTTTATACTAATATCTAGAAAGCCTTAAAATCGCGTGAACATAAAAATAGCATAGGCTATAGAAAATATCCAGATCTAATTAAATGTATGTAAATTAAGTTGTTGAAGAATACGATACGAGAAAGTGTTGGTGGTTAATAGATTAATATCATGAAAAATCATGAGGTTTGCTACAATGAATTAATACGTATCACACGATAGGTTTTGAAACATTTGGCTTTATGAATTATTAAATTCTCAAGCACCACGTATGGATTATAGAATTTCTAACATTTTCTCTAACAATATAAATTATAACTGGATTTAATTACCGTTGTGACATCAAAGAATGAAGTAATTCGTTTATCTATAAATTAAACGTTAGCTGTGTGAAACTTGGGTAGACACTCGGCGAAATTATTTATCGACTGTCTGATAAGAACGAATTACGACACTAGTTGACCAGTATAACGGCGCCTATCTTTGAAATTTCTCCATGAATTTAGTATCTCGTTATTTATGTAAATTAATGTATTAAACGATCTGAACACGAGATGCTTATAAGCTTATAAATTTCAAGTCAAACGTGAAAATGTTGATGAAACGTTAGCATAATTTGTAAACATATCTCGACGCCTACCAGTGTTTCAAAATGTGAGACTCGCATCACTTCGTCTTTATACCTATTTGCCATTAATGCAACCGCTTTATTGTAAAGCATACTTTATGTATGTATAAGAACACAGGATCGTGCACAGGCAAGCACTTAGATGCATTTATACTTAGCTGCTTAAATAAATATATGTCTGTGTGCACGTACATCCACATATACAAATATATGTGTGTGTGTGCGTATGTATGTATTATGTTTGTATGTATGTATGTTTGTATGTATGTATATTGGCATGGAGACGATGGCGTAAATTGTTCTAATGCACATCAGAAGCCTTACCAAAACTGCATGGGTGTGCATCAAAACTGCGTTAATGAAAAAGAAAAGAAATGCACCAAAGAAGAGAAGAAAAACCTTTTTTTGCACACGCACAAGATTTAGCAGCAGCTAAATTTGCTACGACAAATACAGACTTGGAAACACATCCATCATGATCAGCGGCCACGACAGTCAAGAGATACAAGAAAGTCACCTCCAACACATGTGTCACACCCATATTTTTTATTGAATATCAGTGGTCTGTTTCACCTCAAGGCCCAAAAAATCTCTTTCCTGAAAAACCTTGCAAGCAATGAAGCTTTATATAGAGCACTAGTGGAAACGCATCTTATACCTGATACAAGGGATGCAGAAGTACACATACCGAAGTATATTGTAAAATGAGAAGACAAAAGAGCAAGGAGTCACAGTGGAGTTGCAGTAAAGATGCGTGAGAACCTCACGTTCCAGGTACTGCTGTCAAATTTAAAATCTGTATGCGGCACAGAAATTGCACATATAAGACAACGTGATACTACAGATCACTCCCCTGGAGCCACCAAACCACACAACCTCTTCGGGGTGGGGTGGGGCTTCCGTTTTCCCAGTATGGGATGGCCCGAGGATATCGTGCTCTTCGGAATGACACTCTGCCAACACTCGCTGGTAGAAAGAATCCCTACTCACCTTTACTAGGTGAGCAAATTGTGATCCAAGCAACCATGACTTGTCAGCTACCGGGAAAGCTGACAAAGGTGTGAAAAGAACATAGTCACATACGGAGGATGGGGAACGTAAAACAGACATGCATACTACGTACCAGGGCTACTTTAAATGATGCTTAATGTATGCGGTTTCAATGCTATTAGTGTTGACTCGACAGTAAGAAGAGAATGGTGGTGTACTTCGTAAAATATTGAGAGAAATTATGCACAAAGTTAACGATCCTGTAGAGAGAGAAGAAACAGCCTGTAGGTGCAGTTTCAAGGTTTGAAAGGTATTTGTAAAGATATATTGAAAGTAAAGGGTCACAGTTATGGTACTCGTATGCTGCTGAAATACAAGATATATACATAAATAACAAAACAAAACAAAATTCTGTGACGCTTATTACCACCTCCATATAATTCAATACTCTGTGGGACCACATTCAGTGAAGTGCATCACTGACGTTCCGTAAAAAATATACTGCTATTGTACAACATTGCCTTCTCAACATCTGTTGAGTATACATCTATAGCGTAACTGTTTAGTTCATTGCTGAAATATTTAAAAGTATTATGCCAAACAGAGATGAAAAATAATACAGAGCAATATACAGAAAAATATTCCAAATATTCGCAAAAAGCCAGAAATTTCAGGGAAGAGTGTGAGCCAATTGCATTGACCCCAGTGCTCAACTGATACTTATTCTTTTGATCCCGAAACAATGAAAGGCAAAGTCAGCCTCGGCGGAATTTGAATTAAAGACCGACGAAATGCCAGTAAGCATTTGCTCGGCGTGTTAATGATTCTGTGAGAACACTGCCAACGAAATCATTAATATCGCCTATTATTAGAATCTGTAAAGCGGTGGACAAAATATTATTAGCATTTAAATAGAGTTATTTTTACGTTTTGAATCCAAGCGCCAACGAAGTCACTGCTTACCTTATTCTTTCGAGATCGATAAAATAAATTACCAGACAATTACTGAGTTCAATTAAATATTCTAAGAAACAAAAAAAAAAAAGATAAAAACAAAACTCCACACATACTAGATGTAAATAGAGTTATGAGAAATACTAGTATTATGCAAAAATGTCGATATATAGTTTCACTAACAGCCCACCTCATTTCAAATTTCGTCTAGACATACGACATATGAGTCCTTCCGTTTTTTTAATATGTGTTATAGATGTGTCTGACGCATATTTGACGTCTTGAGAATGCGGCATGTATTAATACTGCTGTTAAGAACGGTATAGCCAAACGATATATTCTATAAAGTTCTGTGAACAACACAAATATGTAACTTCAATTGATTAAAACTTCTCTTCAAACGAGATTTTAAGAAAAATTCATTCACTTTTATGAGAAAGGTTTACATTTGTTATAGTGTTAGATTTGCTCTTCAGATTTAAAATAATCGAACGTTCTGTTATTACAGTTGTTATTAAGGTTCTTTTCATTCGACAGCGGGTGAGTTACAAAAATGCGTTGACCATTTTAGGCAAATGAATTAGCTGTGACACATAATGATAGTACTTTCGCTCTTTTACGAAAGCAATGGTTCATATTTGATTTAAAGAATGAGCAAAACTTATTAATCATATTAGACAAAGTCAAGTGATGACATAAGGAGACGTGAGTCTAAAGTTTCAGATTAAATTGCTTTGACAGTGAAGTAAAAAAAACTGAAGGCATACAGGAGTTAAAAATAAAATAGATTAAATGTTGGAGCCACGAACAAAAGATGTAAACA